>NC_063436.1:23395990-23703190 GCF_020379485.1 Brassica napus | reverse complement strand
ATTCGCCGGATATTACAATTTTTAGAAAGATATCCGACATCCGAATATCCGTAAACCCCGGATCCGGATAAGAATAGTAAAACTATGGATCCGCCGGATAAAGATCTGGATTCGGATACCTTAAAATTGTCCGGATACCCGATCCGTCCCAGACCTAGTTGTATGTACAGATAAAACGCATTCACATTTGCAAGTCTTTTTAAATTGCGTAAAAAAGTTCGTTAAACATTTAACTACTTATTGGCCGAAAATAACTTTAGTGTTGTCAAATTAAGATATGGTTCGGTAAAAAAAGAAGAAGATATGGTTCGTTATGTAACGACAACTTATAATATGACAATTAATGTTTGTTTTGCTGGAAATAACCAAACATATACACCTTCCCATCCCCCAAGCGACTCTGAGCCAAACGAAACGTGTTTATAAGAGACGCGTTCACGGATGTTTCGCTTGGATATATGGCGGTTCTTCCTTTAATAAAAAATAAAAAATGCAGCGGCTTTTCAATTTTTTTCAAATGGATACTCCTTCGGTTTCATTAAGATAAAAGTTATAGAAACAAATCTTGTTTCACAAAAATAATTTTTTTATGTTTTTTATACAAAAATAATTTTTTATGTTTTTTATACAAAAATTACAAATTTCAATAAAATTATTTGGATTTACTGAAATATTATTGGCTAAAAATCATTGAAATTTGATAATTTCAAAAAATGATACATGAATACATGATTAATGTGTTTTCTTAATATGTGTAAAAACACCAAAACATCTATCTTTAAGAAACATAGAGAGTATATTTTCAGCAATTGCTTAAATTATTTTCGAGTTTTGTTAGTACTAGTATATTTTTACGTATAGATTAACAATTGTCCGTTCAGATTATTTTAACAAGTTACTTTTCCAAGATTTTTCCCATTTACAGTACACATTGTATTTGTAGCCTTGGATTATCTATACTCGTTGTAATATGTTTATAATGTCACGTAAATAGAGGAAATGAAATTATTATTTTTTTTGCTAAAGAATTTAATATACGATAAGCTGCTACTTATCGGGAAACCTAAGTTCATACGATTGTATATATAGTCAAAGAGATAAACAAAAATGTTTGGTTAATTTCAATTTGAAAATGTGAATCAAGCCTGAACATTGACCTTTTAATCCGTGACAGTTATTATCGGTCAATATAGTCATTAAGTATACAATCAAGATCTTAATTCTGTGAGAGCGAAACCTCATCTATACTATACTAAAAGGAAGATATCCTCATCATATAGCTATGCCACGTATTACAAAATAATCAACCAATCATATTCTGTTTTTTACACATGTGGGCTTCGTCCTGCTTCTGCTATTCACGTTTGGGCCTGAACTTTTTTTTCCAAATTAACAAACGAACTTGGCATCTTCCTCTCTACCCTTTCGTTTTCTCCGATTGAAAAACCTGAAGAATGAGTTCAGATCTATGCTTTACGTCAATCAATTTCTCCTTTATAATAAACTTTAAGCATGTCAATATTTTGTTTCGTTTTCTTTGTTTCAATCATCCATTGATAGTTTCGTTTCGTTTTCTTTGTTTCGTCCCTATTTATACAAAGATGCCTTTTCATTTTAGAAACCCTAATCGAAAACTCACTCTCCTCAACAAAACACTATGTCGACAAAGCCAAACGGCAAATCGATCATCTCCTCCTCCGACGGCAACGGCGAGTCGAAAACCGGATCTAATCCCGTTCAATCCACCGTGGTTAAAGCGAACGGCAAGACGCATGTTTCCTCCGATGACAATCGCGAACTAATGCTCTTCAACGAAGTATCCTTGGGTCCTCAGGAAACCAATTTACGGTTTCGTCTGGTTCACTTCTGGGAGGCTCGAAACCCACTGCAAAAGACTCTGATCGGTCTTGAGATGCTTCTCATCGACGAACAGGTTATTAACCCTCTCGCTTTTGTTGCTGTCAAAGATATTTAGTATCATGTTCTTCGTATGATGTTGAAGTGATTAACCTCTTGCTTTTGTTACTGTTAAAAATATTTAGTATCATGTTTTTCTTATGATGTTGAAGAGATTAACTTTGAAACCGCTTTGGAGAGCTTCTTTTGAATTTTAATTATGTTATTCTTTTTTTTTTCACTTACGCTCGAACTTCATTTGTTTGCAGGAGACCGTTATTCAAGGCTTTGTCCCACCAGGAAGAATCAAAAAATTCATGCCACATATGAGACAAGGCGGTCTGGTCTCTACACTCTCACCAGCTTCTACGGATCCAGAAACAAAGAGGTGTTCCGGGTTGCTGCTCACAGCGTGACAATCTCCTTCTCCCACACTTCCGAGTTGGTGCCCCTTGAGAACATCCCGTGGACTTCGAGGAGGACCGTTTCCGGTTCCATTCCTATGAAGACTTCGAAGCTGGCTGTGATATGAAAAGTGATCTTTACGGTAAGTTTTCTATCATTTAGTAATATGTTGCTTCCACATACTTGGTTTGTTATTTTATACACAATATCTCACAATTAGTAGCTAACTATCTACAAAAAAACAGTATCTGATTTTAGATTAGGGTGTTATCTTAAATTCATAACTTATTAATTATAAGCTTTCTCAACAACATTCTGCTTCTCAACCTGTACCAGATGTTATTGGACACTTGAAACTGGTTAACGGCTAGAGCCTCAATATGCGTCCCTTCATTGACGATGCCGAGCTCGCAACCACTCGGCGTATATTGGTGCATGTGCAGTCGCATGCGTAAGTGTTTACGTTTACCTTTTTGTCCAAATCACACAGTACACTATGGTATTTTCCAAAACTGAAAATGTTAATCATTTGCAGGGGACCTGTTATGAAGCTCTATCTTTGGGACCAAGCTGCTGTGGATTTCTGCAAGAAGTTCAAGTCTTCTGACAACACTCCCTCCGTGATTTTGGTGACTACTGTTTACCCCAAACGTTTAGGAGGTACGCTTTTCACTATCTCAGACTGAATCGCACCTTACAATCTTAAATTCTCCGTATAGCCCATATACTTTACCTCTGTGTCATCGCAGTCGTTTAGCTTTGTTCTTTGTAGTTGTTTAATTTTTATAAATATCGCATAGAGAGTAAAAGCATAAACAAAGAACTAATATGTATATTTTCTGTTTCATTTGCCTTTGTCTATGACAACATAATACTACAGGCACACTTGCTCTCACATCCATGACCTCCTCACGGGTCTTTTTGACTACGAGGTCCAACCAACTAAAGAGTATATCGGCTGGTATGTTTAAAAATTTAGTATATAATAGTTAGAACCCTTGCCACTTACAATCAGTTTGAGTTATGAAATGTTTTCAAACGTTGGAGCAGGTTGGAAATAAATCCATATATTGCCAAGCAGGTCAATGCAGATGTGGTTACAAAAACTGAGACATTGACTATTGGAGAAATATTCTCCTACATGAAGCAGGGAGCTGTGAAGGTATAAAAAATTATATTTGTTTCTAATTCATTGTTTAACATATTTTTACTTATCTTAATTGCTTACACATTGTCTCAGGATGTTTTCTTTGTGTGCACTGCGACAATCGATGATGTTGTCCACGACTCTTCTTGGTATTATATAGCATGCAGTGGGTTCAAAACAAAGGCAACCAAAGGGCCAACCTCCCTTATGTGCGCAAAATGTGGCAAGAACGATGTTGCCGGTGAACCACAGTATGAACTCTAACCCCTTGATTCAATTTTAGTTTAGCGGTGACTAACTGCTAATATTTTAATGCCAGGTACCTAGCTAAGATTATGTTTATGATAAGAGTGATGAGGCTGTTTTTGTTCTCCTTGGCGATGCCGGTCGTGAGCTAACAGGGAAGCATGCGTCGGAGTTGGTTAGCAATTATTTTGAGGTACAAACTCATTACCTAAAAGATTAGTATAATATACTACCATCGAGTTGTTTATTTACACACTTACGGTCTCAGCTAACAACTATTTTAAAACATGCCAGGCCAATGGAAATAAAGAAAATGGATTCGAGGTGCCCGTTCCGCAAGCTCTGCTCAACACCATAGGGCAAACACACAAGTTCAATGTAAAGGTGACTGAGCACAATTTTTCAGGCAGGACGCGGGTAATAACCGTGACGAAGGTCCTGTCCCCATCTGCTCCACTATCTACACAAGATCCAGTTGCTGATCAAATTAGTGGCTCTGGTAATGGAACACTTGCGACTGGGTATGACGTTATTGAGCCATCCAAAAGCCCTCAAGATTCTGCAGAGGTAGGGCTGAAAAGGATGGGTGATGGTGTTGAGATAGGCAACGCTAAACGTTCTAAAGATGGGAACTAATATGCCTCTCATCGTGGCAAAGAATGCAACTTTTACTACACTTATCTGTTTTAGCTTTCCAGTTTTTTTTTGCTTTTGTTTGACTCTTTCTCCTAATTCTGCTTATTTCATACTTTTGAATCTATTTTGGAAACAATTTGTTTTTTAAAGCATGGTACTAACTTTTTTGAATCAGCATGAGTTTCACGTTAAAAGCATGATACTAACTTTTTTTTAAAAAATTACCGGACCCAAATTAGTGCTACCAAATAATATCTAATGCCTTGATTTATGCCTCATATCAAAAGAATCAATTGCACAACTAAGTTGAATATATTTTTTCCCATATTTGTAAATCTTTACATAAAAAAACAGAGCCAATATATTATCTCCATAAAAGTCTATGTCACTCATTAGCTTGATTTTACTTTTAATACAAGTTTTGATTTTCATTGAACGTGGATTAAAAGTTTTATATCTCCCTCGATTAGAAAATATTTGAAAACAAAACAAAACACCTAGATTAAGTCCCCTTTGTCTAAAAAAAATTAGACTATATTTTTTTTTGTGGAATTTTTTTCCAAAAAGACAGATTATCATAGGATAGAATTTTGGTTTTTTGTCTACCTATTGATTTGTTTAGTTCCCTGGCACATAGGTTGTGTTTCCAGTGAGTATATACGAAAAATATAGAACACTATGAGAAGCCAAACTCTGGAAAGCATAGCCAAACCACGCTTGGCCAACATATAAATGTTAGATGTTAGTAACTATTAATTTGGCTAAATGGTTTCCTATAAGTATGCCAGTATACACACAGATACATAGTTGTATGCTTATTATAATATCAAGCTATTCTACAGCTTCGCTATTTCCCCCATGATATCAAGCTAATAAAATATAAATAATATGCTAAGTCTAATGAGCAATCAAATTATAAAAGTTATCTTTATATCAAACTATTCAACAGACCTTTTTGAGAACTTGATTATAAATTCACCATTGTTGTCTATTCAAATTATATTAGCATACTTATTTTAATCAGCGGACATAAATATTAGTTATTACAATAAAAATATTTCAGATTTACCTACCAACTTGAAGGAAATGTTTCTTTTCCCTGCAATTGCCGAGGACATTAAAACCAAGATGTTTCAACACATGTTTTAAAAGCCACCAAAAAAATTCAAAAAAATACACCAGTTTCCAAAGTAATCAGATGTAAGTTTTAACACAAATTTAGTGTAAAGGTGGATCCAAAAAAAAACTATTGTATTGAATATTTTGTATTTTTAATCAATTAGGTTTACAGAATTCCTCAAAGGTTAATGATGAAAAAAATAAAAATAAAATAATAAATTTAAAAATAATCACTTTAAAAACCTCCCTAGGGTAAACAATTATTTAAAAAAAACTATACACATTGGATACTATATTATGAATCAAACTATGCCTACATGGTTTTTAGAAAATATAGACTACTATGTGTTCTGAAGTTTAATGTCAAATATACTCTACTATTACTAAGTTATACTTTTTCAAAGTCAGCATAATTTATACTCTTATATCTAAAAAAACATTCTAAACGTTTACACTAAATATTATATTCAATACATATTAATTCAAAAAACGAGTATAATAATTCTTAACACAACCAAATAATAAATACAAAAACCTATATATATATTTTAAAGCAGGTAATTCTATAGACTTTGTAATACAAAATTGTGAATAAAATATAATAAATAATTATTCACATTTACACCACACTGTGCTCTATGCAGGGCATTCCAAGACTTCATCGACTGTCGCTACTTAACAGCTTGTGAGTCTATGTGGTGAACATTTGCATTCCACATTCACAAAAAGAAGCCATCAGTCCAAAAGCTAATCATTCACTTGGAATGTGAACATAATATCACAATTAAAGAAACAGATGATCTGGGGCGTGTTCTCCGAAAGCCTGACATTGAAAAAACTATGTTCACTGAATGGATGGTTTTATGCAGAAGATCGGAGTTCACACGTAAAGAAAGTGAAGAATATAATTTATAAAGAAATCTTTATATATCTCCCAGCTCACAACGATAAAAAAAAACATTCTATGATAATTTCAACATCTATATCTCATATATTATGATCAACAGTTTCCATTTAAATGATTGGCAGCCCTTTAGCCACCAAACAACTGGGAAAAACATCACATAAGCTTCTTCCACCAAAAGAGTACTAAGGAACTCTACAAAGTACATGATCAAATATTACACCGAGTTTGATTCCTCTTTATCAATTTACAAGTTATGTTCCTATTTTGACTTTTTTTTAAATTTACAGACTCCAATATCCCTCCAACCCACTCTTCTGAAGCACAACCATTTTTTCTTTTGTCTACGTTGTTAAACAATAAACAAACTCCTCTTTACTTCGTACACAATTCTACAAATATTTTAATACAGTTTTATTTCCATGCTATATTTTAATTTCCGTAATAATTTTATTATCAAAAAACAACTTTCCGCGCGTAGCGCGGACAAACAATCTAGTATATATTAAAAGTTACGATAAAACTTTCTTCAGCCGAAGGAAACTTCGTTTTATACTTCTTCTAATTTGTCGTGATCCATCTCATTTCCTTTGAAGACAACAAATATTCTATTACATGTAAGATTTTCTCAAATGTCCAATAGTATATTAATACAGCGCAGTATACCAACTTTGTAATCCACTTTCTAGTTTGCGTTCCTTACGCTATCGAATAGTGTGGATATTAACCTCGAGAGAAGATCTTTAAAAGAAGTGAGTTAATCAAATAAAGCTATGAGCTATCCATTTTTCTTGTAATGTAAATTATTTTGCAAATTTTGTATCAAAGAATCATCTAAATTTTGTATAAAAAAATCATCTAAATCTAAGTCAGAAATGTGATTACTCCATTAAACATCTTGATTGAAGTCAAAATCAATCTCGTGTGAATGTTTTTTTTTTTGAGTTTTGAATTCACATAAAAATGGTTAGAGAAATCAGTTTAAATTTCAGTCAACAATAGTTCTCAAATCATGCTTAGAAATCCGGAGTGGTTCGGTTAGGTGAATTAATTAAGAAGAGTAATCTTCGTTTGAATTCAAATGGAGGCTTTCATCAACCATGAAACATTGAAGCAGGTAGAGGCGTCTTTGAATGCGGTGGAAGCAATCAGTGCAAAATGGTAAATACAAGATTCCAAGTTTGATGAAGATTGCAATGAGAGCATCATTTGGCATAATCAAATTAAATATTACTTATATATACTTTAGAAGAAAAGTAAATAACTTTTTAGTTTATTATCTTGTGCTTAAGCAAAACTTTATAGGTTTTAATCTTAATAGCAGAACATACATATGTAAATATTCAAAATAATCACATGTTTTGGAAATTATATGGGTGTGTGTGTTAACCTGATTTCTATAAGATTAGTTGGGTTTTAGATTAGGATATTATACTATACTTAGTATTGAATCTACAAGAAAAAGTACGTAACAAACTCAGCTAGAGTTTTTATAAGGAAACATCTGCATTTCCTTTTCTAGCATCGCTAGGGCAAACATTTTATGCATCTAAGTATCTAACACACAATAACGAAATCTATTAACAAATATATATGGTTTTATTCTTTTATAGAAAAATTCTTTCTTTGATAAGAAAATAATTCTTTCTTTGAACATTATTCCCCACGAATTACTCTGCGAACGCCATTACACATCACATTATCATTACCTAATCTTGATTAATTTGGTTATAACTATTTTGATTATTTAACTTATTTATCATATGACTTTTATATTGTAGACTTGTCAAACACTATTAAATAATATTTACATAAAATTATGATGAATGTATATAACATTTAGTTATGTGATGGCTCATCTGCACAGATGTGTGTATATATACACACACACACTAGAACGTATAGAGCTACGAAAGAAAGAATATAAGAGTTTTTGATCAAAAAAAAAAGAAAGAATATAAGAGTTCATTAATCTTCAAGAAATTAGAGTTCTCAATCAGAAGATATACCAAACCAAAATGGGAAGATCACCGTGTTGCGATCAAGACAAAGGCGTGAAGAAAGGACCGTGGATGCCCGAAGAAGATTACAAGCTCGTGGCTTATATAGATAAAAACGGTTATGGGAAGTGGCGGTCACTTCCTAACCTCGCTGGACTAAACCGCTGCGGAAAGAGCTGCCGGCTCCGGTGGATGAATTATCTCCGGCCTGATATCCGGAGAGGCGAGTTTACCGATGAAGAAGAGAGTACTGTCGTTAAACTCCATGCCCTTCTTGGCAACAAGTAAGATTTTGTTTTATTAGTTAGAAATTTCATGTAACTATTTAACAAATGAATTTTGTTTAAAGTGCTAAAACTTGTGGCCCTTGTCACCCAACGACTATATTAATTCTCTTCAACAGTAGTACATTTTGGTAATATAGTCTGAATTTCAGCTTACGATCTCTAACTATGCAAAATGTTAATCTTTGATTATTGTTGTTGTAAGGCTTGAATTAAATTTTCTTTTATAGATGGTCGAAGATTGCGAGTCATCTTCCAGGAAGGACCGATAACGAAATAAAAAACTATTGGAATACTCATATGAAGAAAAAAATGTTGCAAATGGGGATTGATCCAATCACCCACGAGCCAAAAACCAACGATCTTAGCCCTATCCTCGACGTTTCTCAAATGCTTGCCGCTGCTATTGGCAACAGCCAGTTTGGTAACAATACTCTCTTCAACAACAACATTGCTGTGGAAGATCTTCTCAAACTCCAGTTGATTCATAAAATGCTTCAAATCATAGCCCCTAAAGCCATACCAAACATCAATAGCTTCAATACTAACTCATTTAATACTAAACGGGAGCCGGTAGTCAATAACATCAAAACCAATCCAGTGAATCCTAAACCGAAGCTGGCGGCGGCTGGACAATTGAATGCTATTGAACGACATGTTTTCACAAACCAAACTGAAGATGAAGATTTCATGCCATCTTTTGAGGATGTTTGGGATTGTTTTGAAGATAATCAGCTTCCTGGTTTGGTTACGGTTTCTCAGGTAAATTATCAAACCGGAGACGGTATGATGCCAGAATATTATGGTGATCAATTACGTGAAATCCCATCTACTGGTTCGATATCGGTTACTCCTGAGACATCCGGATTGAATTATCCCAGTAAGACTCAACACTCATCCGGTTCAGATATCCTAGAGGACTGGGAGAAGTTTCTTGATGATGAAACAAACGACTCTTGCTGGAAAAGTTTCTTAGAGTAAGTTCTTTTCCATTTTCTATTTTTAATTATGCTATTTAATTAGTATCTATATATATATATATATATATATATATATATATATATCGTAACATACAATATATTTTCTCAAGTTAAAATATCTGTTAACAGAGTATTGCTATTTTAATATGCAGTTTAACGTCGCCCACGTCGTCACCCGGCCCGTGGTAGACAGGATTTTGTTCAAAGTCGTATACTCATCATAGTTTTAAAGATTCATACACAGAAAGTCAGAAACGTTCGAAAATATTCTTAATTCTTTTTTTTTGTAAACTCCATCTTCTTCGTCAAAAAATATTCTTAATTCTTTTGTAACAGAATTATTTATTTATATGCTTGTATTCTTTGGTGACAAAAAAAAATGCTTGTATTCATCTTCTTGTAAAGGATTGTTTGAATTGTATTTCTTCTATTTGGTTTGTTTGTTGTGTAAAAGAAACACATTGTAATCACATTTCGGGGTAATATTTTTATAAAATATACGATTGTTTTATTATACAATCAAAGAAAATAAATTCATCTATATACTGATAAAGAAACATTGTAAATAAAAAAACAAAACCTTAGTAATTTGTATTTGACCACATATTCACATGTTGTGCCATTAAAATGGTGTAACTTGTTACACACGTTATCTTCTAATGTTATAATACAAAATTCCCAATATAATATACACAAATGTTAACTTTCCTAGTCAAAATTGTAAAATATGTTACATCAATCTCCCAAGATCTCATAACATTACAAAAGGTCTCTAACTTTCCATTTATTTGATTATAAAGATTGCAGTACATAGAGATGCATTTAACATTTTATAAAAGAACTGACCAAGAATGAACAACCCTAGCTCGATCTACATAGTTGACGATCTACTAGAAGAAATATTCCTGAGACTGCCATTGAAACCCATCCTCAAATCCAAAACTCTCTCGAAACGATGGAGATCGATTCTCGAATCAAAGAATTTCGTTGGGAGACGCGTGAGTTTTCAAAAGAGCCGTAAGATCCTAGCTGCTTACAACTGCGACTGCGGCGCGCAGCCGAGGCTCCTCCCAGAGTCACGGTTCAAAGGGGACGAAGAGATAGTCTACCTCCATTGCGACACCAAACGACCCTCCATGACTTGCGACGGTTTGGTCTGCATCCCTGAACAAGACTGGATCAACGTTTTGAACCCTTGGACAAAACAGCTCAGGCGGTTCTGTTTCGGAGCGTGGTCGTCCGGTTACTCTCGCGTGATGGGGTTCGGTAGCGACGAAGTCACAGGGAGCTATAAAGTAGTGAAGATGGAGATATGGAGTTACAGTGATCATTGTGGAGTGGAGTGTAGTGTTCTTGACGTTGAAACTGGTGAATGGTGGATAATGAGTCCACCTTCTTACAAGTTGTTCTGTCCACTTTCTCACAATCTTTCAAGAATATCAGTGTGCGTGAATGGTTCCATCTACTGGCTACAACACGTTGGGAGTGGTTACAAGATACTAGCATTGGATCTTCACAAAGAAACGTTCCATAACGTACCAGTTCCGTTAACGCGTGTCACGCAAGAAACACAAATAGCGAACCTTGAAAACCGTCTAACCATAGCCGTTACTTATACTAACCCTGAATGGAAGCTAGATATCTGGAGCAAGGGTAGTAGTATATGGAACAAGACTTACTCCATTAGTTTAGCCGGAAAAGGTGTTCCCTGGGAGATTCAGAGTGAAGGGTTCACACCGGTGTCGGTTTCTAAGCAAGGGAACCTTGTTTTTACTGACAATCACAAGAGGCTTTTCAAATACTATCCAAGGACTGATGAGATCCGTTGTCTCTCCTTAGACACTTGTGTTATATCTCCTTTCTTGGAAACTTTGGCTCCACTTCCTTTGAAATCAACCCTTCCGTTTCCTCATCCGCGCAGGACATCCAAGTGCCGCGTGCTTTCGAAACAGGACGAGTTTGGGGTAGTAGAGCTTCTCATAACCACTCTAGTAGTTCTTGGTATTGTTTTGTTCCCTTTCTAGGAGTCTCTACTAATACATGAAGAAGAGTTGCTTACCTTAATCTTAATCATGTGTTTACGTTAATCCAACACAGTAAAGAAGACATTTCCTAAACTTGAAAACCATACACACAAGTCATAACAAACAAACTCTTAATTAAACTCACGTTTCACAAATCCTTTAGAAGATATCTTTTGTTGGAACCTCCGCGGTTGAAGCGGTTTGATCAGAGGTGGCTAGACCTTCGAGCATTCTGATAATCTCTGCAGTGTCGTCTAAGTAGTACTTAGCTTTGCTTGGCTTTTGACCAACGGTGCAAGCGAATATCTCAGCCACTGGAGACAAAGCAGGACCATCTTTAGCACCCATTATCACCTCAAACATATCCTCATCAGACCGATCATCTCCCACGCATAGAATGAAATCCAACAGCTTCCCTTGTTCCTGCATCGTCGTTAGAAGCCTCTCCGCCACAAGACCTTTGTTCACGCCCTGTTTTTGAAAACAGTGAGAGACTTGCGAAACAACACAAAATAGGCAATAAAGCTAATCAAACTCTCTTTTTTTTTTGTCTTACCTGTGGTTTAACTTCAACGAGTTGTTGTCCGGTTTTGACAGAGACTGGATCGTTTGTGAGCACACTTTCTAAGTGTTCCATAAGCTCTTTAGCTTGACAAGATCCAAAATCAGGATCAGCAAACTGGTAGTTCCAAACTAACGCAGTCTCTTTAGTCTCTATTGTTGATCCATCTGTAGTCTCAGTGTAGAGTCTCATCACTGGCTCTGCTATTTGTTTCCACTCAAAAGCCGACACTAGACTCGATGTTTCCCACTCTGTTCCATCATTTGGCCTGTCCCCCCATTTTCCACACACAAAAAATAAAATAAATCAACTTTGTATTCAAGAAGACATGAAACCGAATGTTATTCCCTCCAATGTAGGATAAAAATTTTGTTACAAAATAAATGTTTTTAGTGCAAAATTTATTAATAAAATTCTCTAATTTATATTTCTACCGGTTGAAATATGGTTAGATGTATAGGTAAAAATGTTTTTATTTATAAAATATACAAAATTAAATGTTTTTTTAATATGTATGCACAAATCTAAAACGACCACTATAATGAAATTAAAGTGTACCTTATGAAGTATCCATGCTCTGCGGCCAAACCAAGATCACCACACGAAGAAAACCATTCGGTTAGCGTCTTCCTATCTTTCCCGCTGATGAGATAAACGATATTCTTGGGGTCACTAGACAGCTTGTTCAAGGTCTCGATCGTTTGGATGCTAGGCGTCGTCCTAATGGACCCCGGCTGCACCATCGTCCCATCATAATCCACAAGAACAGCTCTCTTCTTAGTCCTCTTATAAGCCGAGACAATGTGCTCAATAGAAAGCTTCTTAAAACTCGGATCAAGCGCCACAACCCTAAACCCTAACCCGAACCCTATCCCCCAACACCTCTTCCTCACGTGCTCCGCGCACGCCCTCTCGAGATCCTGTATAAAGCTGCGCGACCAGTAAGCAACATCATGCGTGCTCACGTACTTGTGATGCTTCTCGTGACGCATTTGCTTCTCCGCTTCTGAAACTATCAACGCATAGTCCATGGCCTCGGTGACCGCGTCGATGTTCCACGGGTTCACTCTAATGGCGCCGCTTAAGGAAGGAGAGCAACCGATGAACTCGGAGACTACAAGCATGCTCTTCTTAGCAGCGGAAGGGTCGAGTCCTAACGTCTCGTTGAGCTTGGGGTTAGCTTGTCTGCAGATGATATACTCATAAGGGATGAGATTCATACCGTCTCTCACAGCCGTCACGAGACAACACTCTGCGACCACGTAGTAAGCGATCCTCTCGTAGAACTGAAGCGGTTCATCGATGAGGACCACAGGCTGGTACCCTGGCCTTCCGAACGCGTCGTTGATCCTTTTAACAGTGGCTAGGGTTTCGGACCGAACCTCCTGGACGTCTTTCCCGCGGCCTCTCGCGGGATTGGCGATCTGGACGAGTACCACTCGTCCTCGCTTCTCCGGATGCTGCTGGAGAAGCTGCTCCATGGCCAGGAGCTTGAGGCTGATTCCTTTGAAGATGTCCATGTCGTCGACGCCGAGGAGGACCTTCTGGTCGGAGAACTGGTCTCTAAGGTCAGCGACTTTGGTCTGAGTCTCGGGGAGGTTTAGAATCGACTGAAGCTGGCTGGTGTGGATCCCAACGGGGAGGATCTTGATGCTGACGGTTCTGCCGTAGTACTCAAGCCCTATGGTTCCTCTTTTGGACTGGTAGGACAAGCCTAGCATCCTGCTGCAGCAGGAGAGGAAGTGTCTAGCGTAGTCAAAGGTGTGGAACCCGATCAAGTCAGCGTTGAGGAGGGCGCGTAAGAGCTCGTTTCTGACAGGGAGAGTTCGGTAAATCTCTGAAGAAGGGAAGGGGCTGTGGAGGAAGAACCCTAGCTTCACTCTGTTAAACCTCTTCCGCAAGAAAGTAGGGAGAACCATCAAGTGGTAGTCATGAACCCAGACGAAGTCATCGTCTGGGCTAATGACCTCCATGACTTTGTCAGCAAAGATCTTGTTGACGGAGAGGTACGCTTGCCATAAGGAGCGGTCGAACCTGCCTCCAAGATCAGGGTTTAGAGGAAGCATGTAGTGAAACAATGGCCATAGATGCTGTTTGCAGAAGCCGTGGTAGTACTTGGTGAAGATCTCAGGCGGGATGTAAGCGGGGACGCATTTGAAATTCTCGAGGAGTCTCTGAGCGACGTCGTCTTGCTCGGATGGGTCTACTTGGTCTTTGAGGCAGCCGATGTAGACGACTTCCATGTCTTCGCGCATGCCGTCTTTGAGCTGCAGGAGGAGGGAGTCGTTGTCCCAGGTGAAGGTGAGTTTACCGGAGGAGGTTCGGTGGGATTTGATGGGGAGTTGGTTTCCAACGATGATGATTCGGTCTTGGGCGACGGAGGAAGGAGCGTCGGAGCAGACGCTGTTGCTGTTGGTGTCGTCGTCTAGCTCGGATAAGACGCCTGTGACGGTTGCTACTCTTGGGAACCTCTTCTTTTCCCGGGAGAAGGAGTGGAAGTTGCCTGAAGCGAGATCCAAGAGGTTGGAATATGATCTTGATACCATATCTCTTTGTGTGTGTGTTTGTTTGTGTAAACTCTCTACAGCAAGTGAATAAGGTTCAGTGTCTGCAACAGAAACAAGACATCACTGATCATTAACTCAGTCTTACTAACACAAGATCAAATCTTTTGATCATTAATTTATCTTACTAACACAAGAAAGACATAAAAATCAAATCTTTGATCGTTAACTCATATGATCAACACAAGAACACATCAAAAATCAAGTCTTTGATTACTAATTCGTCTGATTTAACACAAGAACACATCAAAGACCATAAATATCAAATATTAATAGAAACCAAATCTGAGGAACAGAGCATTAAGATGAAAGGTGTCATTTTTAGCTAAACACTGGAGCAGGAACACAAGAAGATGGAACTGAAACTCTAAACGATCAGCATCAACAGATCTTAGACTTCTCCAATTTTTTTAAAAAGATGATCTGACATAGAAGATGCATAGGGAGGTTAAATCTGAAATAAAAAAGAACAAATTTCACAAAAAGCTTATATGCGCAAAACCTTGTACCTGAACAAGCAAAGAAAAGGAAAAAATCTTACAGAAACAAGATGCAACATTAAGTATGATTTCAAGTTGTCGGAATCATGAAATGTAATAAGAAAAAAAAAACTAACAACGCTAAGCTAGAGCTTGCACGGAAACAAACAAGATCAAAACACAAATCTCGAGGAAAAGTTTCAGTTAGTGAAAGTTCATCAGATCCTTGAGATGAAAAGGAAACGAGAAATCCATTAGATGCAAAGAAGATAGTCAGAAGAGAAAGGAAAAGAAAAAAGCTCACTTTTTTAGAGTAATGGTAGTGAGTGTGAGTGCAGCTCTGCGAGAAAGAGAGAGAGAGAGAGAGAGACAGAGAAAGCTTAAAAGATTCTTTTCTCCATTTCTCTTTGTTCCGCTACTTCTTCACTGTTCTTTCTAATAAAGTCTGTATTTTTCTTATTAAAAAACACTTCTATTTCTTTTTGCATTTGTGCTTTATGTCTTAATTTAATTCTCTATAATTTTTGGGCGTAGATTTTAATGTTTTTGGAAGATTCTCCTCTGCTTTCTCTCTATAATGCAATAATAGTCCTCTGAGATTTTTGACCAATCAACGTAGTGGAAGTAAATACGTTGGCCAAATAATAATGAGTACACAATATAATTAAAAAAAACGCATAAGATTTTGACATAAGAAAATTCATGCTATTTTTTAAAAAATGGTAGAAAACAATAATTTAATTAAATAATTGACCATTTGTTGAGTAACTTGAGTTTGCTATTATTAGCAAATTGACAAACCGTAACATAAAATGTTCAGATGAAATTTAGCTCATGATTTTATCGGTTTTATAATTTTAAAAATATTTTTCATTTAGTATTTTAAGATGAATATACCAATATTTAACATGTTAAATAAATGTAGATCACAGTTATAATGATAAACATATCATTTAATAACTTACATGTCTACCCCAAAAGAAATATGTTACAAATAAAAAATGTGTTCCATAATGTTTAGAAGAACAAAGGAGTGAAACAATCAAAGCTTATTTCAGTCCATTTTGCATAGTTATATAATATATTACTATTTTTATTTTATGAACTATTATATTTTCTATTGATATCTGTTGCAATTCCTTTTTCTTTCTTTTTTAACTTCACATTCTGATTTGCTAAGAAATAAAATAATATCCTTATTTTCTCTTATGGTATGTGACTGAATGTCTTAGTAAGATACTAACAGATAATCATATACGGGGACAGAGGTGTATAATATATAATTTTTTTTGTCACACCCTTTTGTTTTCTACTTGTACCCACAATTTAAGGTTGGCGGATAGGAAAAATGGTAGATTTTTTGTTGTGTGTGCATAGTAAGCTAGGCATCAGAATAATGCAAAAAGAGTTGGTACGTACTAGTGTTGATTTTTTTTTTTTTTCCGTCAAGTTATTTTAATATTAATAAAAGGGGTTAAAAACCCAACAAATGCCCAAGGTCCAAACCGACCAAACAAACAAACACAAAAGCCCAACCCGTATGGGCCACAAATCAACGTTTACAGGCCCGCCCGATTTCGGTGAGGCCGCGCGTCAAGGAGCCGGACGCGTGGAAGGATAAGCTCCCATCAGTGCGACACGCGTCACTTACGCTTCGACTTGACCACCACCCTCTCGAAACCGTCGCCGGAGCTGCACCACCGCAAAATCCAAGATCCAAAGTAAACCACCCGGCTTGGCTACGCATGCATCGAGGAGCCCTGAGAAGACGCGTGCGGAGATCTTCACCGTCAGTACACCACGCATCACTCTGCCTCAACCCGACCATCTCCGTCTCACCAAACCGCCGTGCCAGACCACCGAAACCCTCGTTTCGCCGGAGCCCATAATACCTTCGAGCCTCCGCCGTAACCAACTTCCTTCTTCACCTTCCTGAACCGTTGTCGGAGAGCTTCATCTCTCTATTGAGATCTCCTCCAGCGGCAAAGCGTCAACCCCTTTAATATCTATGGCCGAGAAACTCTCCCGAGCCAAGAACGTAGCCACAATCTAACTAACATAAAAAAAAAAAAAAAAAAAAAAAAAAAAAAAAAAAAAAACCTAGAGCCGGCGACGTAAGACTGAAGGAGCCTTCACCTCCCGGAAGCTTGAGCCAAAGACGGCGAAGTTGAAGGAACTTCCACCTCTCAGCGACTAAGGCCGGCGTCGGTGGAGCTGTCGTAGCCTCCACCTCCCGGAAACGAGACTAAACCACTGCGATCTACTTCACCATACTCTCAAACCGGCGACCGCGTCTTCCCTCCACGAGACAGAGACTCCACAGTTGGAGGCTATCTAGAGCTCAGACAAGGCGAAGACCGGAAGAAAAGGTGAAGAGATCCACACACGATAGCTTGCATGAAAAAACAGGGGGCTCCGGCGTCGGCACGCGCGCTCACGCGCCGGCCGCTCGCCGGACCCGAGATCTCCTTTCTCTCTCTTCTCTCTCTTCTCTCTCTTCTCTCTAGTTGACGATCTTTACTTTTACGTACTAGTGTTGATTAGTGGTCGTTTTCTACAAATAATAATTTTGATGTTTCAGTTTTAATAATTTCTGAATAAAAAGACAACAAATCTCTTGATGTTTTTGTAGATTGGGAACACAGGTCATGTCTGTCTCTTTTAATTTGCCTTTCTCTCCTATTATAATGGTGATTTGTTAGAACATTTTGATTGAAAGTATCTTACAACAATATTTTGTAATTAAATATAAACATAACAAAGAAAGATTAGAAAAAGTGAAAAGGTTTTCAAATAATTTTTTGAGAAATGCATAAAAACTTTATGAGCCATTTGTCTCGCAAAGAGTAGTTCAATTCATAAAACCAAAAATTAATTTTTATCATATAACTAAATTATATTGAAATATTACTCTTTTTTGTTGTAAAAACTCTTCTAAAATATTGAGATGATTTTATATATCTGACTGATTGTATCGAAGTTGTCTAATTCAAACCCTGTAAAATATCATTACTGAATAAGTGTTTCTTTACTGTAAGCAATCAAACTTTTTTATATAAAACAAAAGGACATTCCAAATTAGCCAGCCACCAGAAATGCTATTAGAAATTTAAATGATGATTTAAAAGTAGATTCGATCGCTACATTTTGACTATAATCATGATCACAACTCTTGATTCAAAAACCTTAAGAGTCTGATTGATAAAAATAAAGTAACTGGGAATAACTAAAAATTGAGGTAGGAAAGGAAAAAAAAATAAAACCGTAAAAAATAAATCTAGAGGCAAACTTTTACTCTATAGAAAGAGGACTGTTTTATTTTACAGATTCGCAAAAATATTAAAATATTAAATCTTCATAAATTAAACTTTTTAAATTGATTGGTTGTATGACTTCTAGTTCAGCTAAAATATTATTTTTTCTAATATTTTACTGTAATATAATTATAATTATTTTGCCAAAGGTTAAGTATAAGTAAATAAGCTCGTAAGTCATGATTACTAAGACCATCTCCAATGACTTAATCTATTTTTTACTCTAAAATAGAGTAACTCTATAATAGACTTTGAGTTTGTTTCAATGGTACTTTATTTTAAAGTAAAAAATAGAGTGATGAACAAAAAAAAACAAATTACTCTATATTTGGAGTAAACCTATTTTTCACTCTATTATAGAGTTAGAAATAGAGTACCATTGAAGCATTTCTTACTCTAAACTCTATTTTAAAGTGAAAAATAGAGTGGGATTGGAGATGCTCTAAGTATTACAGTGTCGTACTATATCTATCAATTAACTCAATTTTATTGATTACAGTTAAATTTTAACTACTGCATTTACTTCAATAATAATTTAGTCTACTTCAAATACTTTGTATATAGTATATACACACTTTTGGTTTGTAAGTGATTAGTAAAATTTTATACGGTTTATCATTTTTGAACAGCATTAGAAAGTGATTATTATTATTTAAAAATAATTTAAATGATAATAAAAATAACTTACAATATTATCTTTAAAAATTTCCATTGTATGAAAAGATTAAACATCTAACCATAAAAAGAGAGAGAGAGAGAGTACAATATATTGGTATTGGAATATGATTTTCTTTTTGCAGTTGTACAACTAATACACAATTTCAAACCACAAGTATAAAATTATTATAATAAAATTTAAAGGGCAATTCTTTCAAATAGCCTATTTTAAATTTTTGTCACAAAAATAGCATTCAAGAAAGAAAATGATCAAAATAATATTTTTTATTTGAAATTTTTAATATTTATTTTTTAAATTTTCAAACTTTATCTTCAAAACCTCACCCTTTAACTCTAAATCATAAGTCTAAATTAGTTAACTCTAGTGTATAAATGTAGTCTTTTAATAAAACTTCGTTTGGCCATTTTTCTCATTAAAAACTATTTTTGTGACAAAAACTTAAAAATAGCTATTTTAGAGAATTTCTCAAATTTTAAATATATTTTTTGTATAAATTAAGCAAATGTTTCGACTTTTAAATCAACAAACTTCATATCAATCATACTCAGATTTACATATAGTATTATGTAGGATGACAACACAAATTAAGGATGACGGGAGCTAAATAATGTTTTATCGAAATTATTTTGATTTTAGTTCCGTTTAAAATTTGAATTAAAATGAGAATGAAATGTATTTTACTGAGATAGCAAAGAAATGAAAATTCTAAAACTAAACACATCATAAAGACAAGCAATTTCAAAAAAATTCAAAATGATTACAAAAATCTTTACTTATTATTAATGGAAAAAACAAACCAGTCACAAAATGCTTTAGAAACCTTAGAACAAACAAACATCATTAAAACATTTAAAAATTTCCCATCCGGAAAACCCCCTATGCAGTCACCTGAAACTGACGGAAAGAACTTTGGACGGCGTATGATCATGAATAAATATTGGAGTTTTATACAGGCGCGTAGAGTTTACTTAACTGAGCTTAATGTTCTGAAGAATACAATACATTTTATTGCTTAATCAATCTTTTAATTGGTTGTCAAGATTCTAAAGGAATGATTTGTTTTATATTTTCATGAAAAATAATATTTTTTATCTTTAAAATGTCCTTTCAGATTATCAACCCGACAAAGAATATATTGTTAGATTATCAAATTGGGGCAACTTGCCATTACCTTATAAAACTTTGTTTCTTTTTTTTGCTAAACAAATCAAACATTGTTTTTTGCAGTTTAATATTATGAATCGCGTTTCAAAGAGGAGAGGCCCCTTTCATGTCTCAATAGTTTAATGGGTAATTGCACTGGATATACATAGATAAAACATTATTTAGGTGATCGGTTATGACTGTTCCAATTTTTAAATATTCCAAAAGTTACCCCTATAGCACCTCATCTCACTCTACGTTTACCAGCTCCCACCTTTTCCCTCTGCAAGAAGACCTTCCTCTCCGACACTTCTCCGATCAATCCCACCAACACCCTCAGCCTCACTTCTCCGAAACACCGTCGCTTCTCATCGCCAGCTTCGTCAACATCCCTCCCACCGCAGCCACGGCTGACTCCGATTTCGCGCCTCCGCATCGCGGCGGAGACAGCTCCGCCGCCGCTGCTACGAACCGACGGTGGCTCTCCTTCGACTCCACCGAAATCCAAAACACCGGGGAAGGCCGCCCTGAAGTCATCGACAGAGTCAACGCCGACGGAGGAGGCGAGGATTGGAAGAGCGCTAGCTGCAAGGCTGCGATTGTGAGGCATCCGATGTTCGAGCAGCTCCTGGCGGCTCACGTGGCTTGCCTTAGGGCCGCGACTCCCGTTGACCAGATTTCGAGGATTGATGCGCAGCTCAGCGAGTTGCACACCGTCGCCACGAAGTACTCCACTCTTGGTGTGGTTATGGATAACAAGGAGCTTGATCATTTTATGGTAATTTTGAAAATTCAATTTCTGAATTTTGCTGAACAAGGAACTCAAGTTTGATTCCATGGTTGTGTTTGTCTTTTTTCATGAGTAAAGTTTGTTTCTTTGGAAGTTTCGGATATTTTTAGAGTGTAGTCTTCTCCGGGTGAGTACGGTCATTTCGTTTCTGTTTCTCTCTCCACTTACGCAAATTATTTTTCAAATGCATGATATACTAATTAACTTCTGTTTCCTGTATTTCTAGCCAATTTGGCCTAGTTTAATCCGCTATATATCCTTTAGAAATGGCTAGTAAGTGATATACATGCAAATTAATAGGGGTTTTTTTTTTGAGTAAAAATTAATAGGATTTTGTGAATATCTGTATATTAGGTATTTAGGTTTATGTAAAGAAACCCTTTCTAAAAAGGATTTATGTATAGATACATAAAATGAAAATAATATAAATGATAATAATACATACACAAATGATGAGCATCTCGTTCTATTATTTCCCACCGCCTGTTTGTGTGGGTGTGCGTGTGACTATATACATATATAAGCAGCATTGATGTTTGTTTGTATCATGATTTGGGTCCACCCAAGAGTCAACACCATCATTAAATGTCAATATAACTGGTAACACATCCCCACCATAGAACACCTATACTAGGCGCACACTGAACATATGCGTATATGTATGTGACTTTGTCGATACATTGATCATTGTTCTACAATAATGCATCCGATATAATATATAGTATTCCCAATAATGGTGGTGATATATGAAATCATGTCAACTTTTTGTTAATTTTCTTTACAAGGTATGATAAAAGAAAACACACAAGCTAGCTTTACTATGAAATCATTTACCAAACTCTTCTTTATCAAATGTAATTATGTTCTCAGGAAAAAAAAAACACTAATCATATGGTTTACTAAAAATGTATTGGAGGACTTCTTTGGGTTTGCCTTGAGTACTTTGTTTTCTATTTGAGTGTGATATAGTAATCACGAGAACGAAGTCCAACCACCTTTGAAAATAATGAGAAAGCTACTTGGACGTCTATATTATCACCACGTGTCAAGCTTAGAATGTTTTGAAATTTTGCTCACAAATTTGAATCAACCAACAGCAACCCATCTCAGATATGCTTACAAAATACAAATTATAATTAGAGATTAATTAAGCATCCGGATCAGTTTATTCTCAAAATCTAACCACTTATATTAAGACGATACGTTAATTAAGCATCCGGATCCGTGGCGCAATGGTAGCGCGTCTGACTCCAGATCAGAAGGTTGCGTGTTCGATTCACGTCGGGTTCAAAACCCCGAAATTATACCGGATAACTTTTTTTTACTTAAGCATCATTGCACGGCACGATATGCTTATGGAAAAGAGCCAAACGGCATGCATGCTTCCACGTTCAGCTTTAAAACATAAACGGCGTGACATCTGAGCTAAATCGATAAAAAACCAGCACGTAGTCTCCAATTACACCTTTTTTCTTTCCAAGCTTTTTAGCAAACTGTTGGGCTAGGGGTGGGCACTTTACCCGATATCCGAAGTGGCACCCGAACCCGATCCGAAAAAACCGAACCGAAATCCGAACCGAAGTAGCAAAATACCCGAACGGGTATTGAATAAGGAGAGATTGGATACCCGAACCCGAACGGATAATACCCGAACCCGAATGGATATCCGAAGATAACCGAACATATGTATAATTAACCTTATGTTTCTAGTTTATATCTCTCATTTTATATAAAATATTTATATTGATACTACACATAATTTAAGTTCATATGATATACATACAATTCCGGAAAAAATGATTTGCTACTCACTTAAAATGCATGTCAAGTTTTTTATTTTAAAAATTAACAAAAAGTTATATCCAAAATTAAAAAAAAAATAACTAAATTAATGCCTTTTTAGTTTTAAAATGTTATGTCAAAATCTATTAACCATTCAATCTATTAAAAATAAAAAATTAGTTAACTAAAAGTTATATTTTAAAATACAATAAACTTGAGAAATGAAAATTTTAATATTTTTTTTCAAAATCTAAATATCCGAACCCGATCCGAAATAACCGAATCCGAACTAAAAATACTTGAACCCGACCCGAAGTACAGAAATACCCGAACGGGTTCTAGACCTCTATACCGAAATACCCGAAAATCCGAAATACCCGACCCGAACCCGAACGGGTACCCGAACGCCCACCCCTATGTTGGGCTAAGAAGAACAATCAGAGCGTTACAAACAAAAAAGTTTTAACAGAAGAAGATAATAATAAACTAAGCAGTTTCTTCAGGCTTGACAAAGAATTCTATATAAGCAATTCTACTCGGCGGCTGATAACCTGCAGATTCCACTTGTGGAGCTAACGCTTTAGCAACCGAAACCAAGTGCTGAACTTTCAACATCCCTCCTCTCCCTATTGTCAGCTTGCTTCCCCTGTTTTCCCTCGCGACGTTTCCCGGAATATTTGCTGTTGTCGCCTTTAGAAACTTGTATTTGTACCTAAGAAACAAATAAGATCGTTAGCAAATGTAACCACTCAGTCTTCTTGATTAGTGTCACTCCTATAAGTTGAAGGATTCAAACAACTAAAGCTAGAGAAGGGATTGGTTTAATTGTCACCCGTAAGAGACTTCAGTATCGCAATGAAAGGCAAGGAGAAGATCTGTGTTGGCATAATACATGAAGTCTATCTGCAAAAGAGGAGTGTTACTCTTTCACAGAAAAACTATACGTCATCAAAAAAATTAACAAGTGAGAAACACAAGACCTGTAAGTCTCCATGTCCTTCTCCTCTGAAGGTAACACAGGGAGGAGACTTTTGAAGACTAATCTGCACGCTTGATCCAGGCCACTCAAGATCATCAATTGCTTCTTTCAACGCAGCTGACTAATACATTTCATCAAACCAATCATTAGAGAAACCTCTAACAAGCAACGAGACACTTCACTACATCATACGTTACCTTAACAGTAAAAGTAAGCGGCGCAGCCCCGGCCTGCTCAAAGTTATAGTCCCACTCACTAGTCTCTGGGATTCTCGTTCTTATCTCAGAGTAGATACACGAGTTTAAGGTATCAACAGACCTAATAAAACCACAACCATCATCAGCTAAACTACGCGAACAAAGAGGATGAGTGATTGTTTCATCATACTTGAGAAGAAGCTCCATGTCAGGGCCTGGATACTTGATTTCAATAGTATTTGAGTGTCCAGGTGATGAGAATGTGTTCAAGCAGTCAACAAGAAGGCCTAAGCTGATTCCAAATCTAGGTCTCCCTTCAGCTCCGTACTCGTACTTCGTGAACAGCTTCTCACACACACATACAACGTTACGGATTCTACAGTTTGGTGAATCGAATTTAAAGGTTTAGGAGAAATCGATACCTCGCGTTGAAGATAGACCTTGGCTTGAAGACAGCCTGATTCCTCCACGATCAAGACGATTCCGTGTTCGGATAGCTCCACTAAAGCATCCTGTAAGCATCGAAGAGAATCGGTGAAGAAGATCGATGACGTAAAAGAATCCTAGATTGGGGTTTTGAGGAGATGGAGATGAGACCTGGTGGCGTTTCCATCGGACGCAGGTGAGGGCATCGACCATGCCTTGGACGTTGTCGAGCTGGCAAACGAGGTCCGGCGCGTCTGGTTCCATCGCCGGCGACGAGTTCATCTCTCTCTCTCTCTCTCTCTAGTCGCTTCTCCTTCTTCCGCTTTCCCGCCAAAGAGTTATTAGTCTAATGGGCTTATTGGGTCCTTCCCCTCAAAGCCTCTTAAAAACGAATGTTTCTTTGATTATTGGTTATAGTTATCTATAGTTAAACTCGTTAAAATCTGTACTATATTTAACGAAAATAAATAAATTTATTACTATATAATTAACCTGAAATTAAACAATTGATTTGATAATTATCATTATCTAAAAGTAGTTTATATTATATTATCCAAAAAAAATATTTTTAGATCATAATTTAAAAAAAATATATATAAATTTCTCCATAATTTCTGTATAAATGAGTGTTTCAAATTTATTTTACATGATAAAAATGATTTCTTTGTAATGAAAAGCTTTTTCATATATAAAGAACATGATTTTTAATTTACTACTAAATATTTCAAACGCATGAATATTTTCAAATTCATTTTACTTAATAAAAAGTATTTATATTGTGATGAACTTTTTCTTGTTATATATAAGATTATTGTGTAACGTATTATTAAATATTTTGAACACATGAAGCATAATTTATTTTAATGGTTTTGATGATACTTGTAAAATTATTATAGTCGCATGGACAAAACACCTGGTAGATAGTAATTGATAGCAAATGGATAAATATTACATGCCGTTAATGGAATTTTCTCTCTTTTTTTTGTTATCTGATTTATTTTATTATAAAAGTGAAATACAAAAATAAAATATAAACTGTGATATCTTTGAATAATGTCTGTCACAAAGCCCAAGTTTTTGAGATAGCAGTAAAGAAGGTGGTATATGGATAAGCTTATAAAGGAGTTGGACCTTCTCACATCAGAGACATAACAACTGTAAAGGTTTAAGTATAGTGTCAGAACTGTATAAGTTTTTTTTTTGAACTTAAAAGATTAATACTTTTTAGATTTTATTGTTATATTGAAAAATTGATATTTTAGGTTTCAAACTTTCAATTAATGCAGTTTATTAAAACTGAACAAAAAAATAATTGTAAAAATATAAGTGGTTAAAATTAATTGGGAAACAAATAAAAATTAAACCAATTAAAAGTCAAAACAAAAATAAATATTTAATTATTTTTAATATATGTGATTAAGACTGAGCATATAAACTGAGAATCAAAAACCAAATAGAAAGCGAACCGAAAAAACTAAACCCGTAACCGTAACTGAATCGATGTTCATGGATAGTCAAATATATTTTATATTTATGGAATAAAAAACAAATTTGAATTAGAATCGAACCAAAAACTAAATGGATATCCGAATATCTATAATATTGTTTATACACTTAAAATATTATTTATTTTTATATTGAAATGACCAAATATTTTTAAAATACTACTTATAAACCAAACTATCCAAAAACTATATGATTCAAATATTTTAAAACTATATGAATTATTAGAAAGAACTAAATTCACCTAAACTTAAATATTGTATAATTTTTTCTGCTTATTTATGTTTCGGACTAAAAGTTTTTTATTTACTAAAGGAGTATTATTCAGTTAAAATGACTAAAATCAATAATTAATGTTTTGTAATCCATCAATTTTTTTTTTAAAAAAATTGTATTTAAAAAGTTTTAAACTTTCTGCAGAAATATTTAGATAATACAGGGGATATATTTTTTTTGCCAACAATACAAGAGATATTTTTTTTTGTCAACAATACAAGAGATATATATTTTCAAAAAATACCAATTATTATTTTATTGTGTTTTTTTGACATCAACTAATTATTATTTTATTGTGGAAAGTGACGATTTTAGAATAATATATTGCAACACTTTTCAGATAAGAAAAACAGAGTTGGAATCTGCAGGGAAAGAAGCTCATTTCAATGGAGGTCCTTGCGAGCTCTTCATTATCCCCAATTTTCACTAAGCCCAATACTTTAAACCCTAATTTCTCAATCCAGGTAAATTTTTCTTACTCTTTTTCAGTTTCTCTCCTACAATACACATGGAAGTTGTGTCTGTTTAGAAGCCTGTAACAGTGTGTTTCAAAGCTTTGCAGGTGAAACTGTTTGTATCTCAACCTTCAAAGACTTTGAAAGCTAGCAGCTTTAGATACCCTCGAAACCCAAGTAGGAGCAATGCAAACCCAGGACTCGTGTTCGTCTGCAACAGATATTTATGTCTTCTCGAAAGAAATGATCATCGGAAGTTTTCTGGGAAGTTTATGATGAAATCTTCAGTCAGTTTCAGAAAGAATGTCTCAGTAGCATTGGTTCGGCTAGTTTCTGTTCTGCTTGTCTCCTCCATCTCTGTCGTTACCACTGATTCACCATCATGTAAGTTTATTTTTATTTTTTACAACCATCTCGAGTTAGGAGATTGCAAGTTGATGTCTTTCGTATCCGCAGGGGGTCTTAGTGAAGAGAATCTTCTCTTCTTAGAAGCTTGGAGGACAATTGATCGTGCGTATATCGATAAAACCTTCAACGGACAAAGCTGGTTTCGTTACAGAGAGTCTGCTTTACGCAATGAGCCCATGAACAACCGAGAAGAGACTTGTATGTCTTTTGAATTATGAAACCTTTTACAAACTGCTTCTGAGTTTTGGTGTTTGTTTGTTTGTGTGTTTAGACATGGCTATCAAGAAAATGATTGCAACACTGGATGATCCTTTTACTAGATTCTTGGAGCCTGGAAAGTTTCAGAGTTTGCGGGTATGAGTCCCTGACAACCCTTGTTCTGAATCTAGCGTACTAGAGATTGTGTTGTAAGAATGTAGTGAATGTTTTGGTTGAAGGTAGTCTGGAACTCAAGGTGCGGTTACAGGTGTTGGGCTGTCTATAGGTTACCCGCCTGCATCAGAGGGATCAGCAGCTGGGCTTGTTGTTATATCAGCTGCTCCAGGTGGTCCTGCATATAGGGCGGGAGTTTCAGCCGGTGATGTTCTCTTAGGAATTGATGATACAACCACAGAAACTCTCACCATATATGATGCTGCACAGATGTTGCAGTAATCCCACGTTTCCACTTTTCATCCTTCATTTAGCTTTGAGAGATGGATTGTGATGATGCTTTGGTTATAATGCAGGGGACCTGAAGGAAGCACAGTGGAGCTAGCGGTTCGCAGTGGACCTGAAACGAGAGTCTTATCTTTGACGTATTATTCTCTTCCCATCACCTGCATTATTTACTTGTATTTACGTTCATTAGGTCACTCCTATTATTGTTAAATTCAGGAGAGAGCGAGTTTCTGTGAATCCAGTGAAGTCAAGGTTATGTGAACTTCCTGGCTCTGGAAGTAACTCCCCAAAGATTGGTTATATCAAGCTAACAACATTCAATCAGAACGCTTCTGGTATGCATTCTATAATTCCTTCTTACAAATTTGTCTACTTTCTGGCTCAAAGCAGAACACTTTTGTGTGTAGGTGCGGTAAAAGAAGCAATTGAGACCTTGAGAGGCAACAATGTAAACGCATTCGTCTTGGATCTTCGAGACAATAGGTGATGTGATTATATAACCAAAAGAAGTGTTTCTCTTTTTGTTTCTGCAACAGCTTTCTTGAACACTTAGTTTTCTTTTGATGCAGTGGCGGTTCTTTCCCAGAAGGCATTGAGATTGCTAAGTTTTGGTAAAACCTCATCTACCAATTCATCTATAGCGGCATAAAGACTCACAGCTTCTCATAATAGAAACTTCAACTTTTGATATCCACAGGTTAGATAAAGGAGTGATTGTGTATATTTGCGATAGCCGAGGTGTGAGAGACATATATGATACTGATGGAAGCAATGCTATAGCAACCTCTGAGCCTCTTGCCGTCCTGGTATAAGCTTTCCTCCAATCACTAAATGCCATGGAATGTTTAGCACTCACACAATCTTCTTCTCACTTCTCAGGTTAACAAAGGCACCGCAAGTGCCAGTGAGATACTGGCAGGCGCCTTGAAAGATAACAAACGTGCTCTGGTTTATGGAGAACCCACTTACGGAAAAGGGTAAAACAAAAATGCGTGATCTTTGATTCATCTTCTTCTCCTCTTCAAGAACTGAGCCCTTGTGATTAATATTCTTGAGACTCGTTTTTACATATTTTGCAGTAAGATACAGTCGGTGTTTCAGCTGTCTGATGGTTCGGGCTTGGCGGTAACAGTTGCTAGATACGAAACACCAGCTCACACGGATATAGACAAGGTCAGAACATGTTCTGTAATGACACCCTTTGTTCATTTTACATTCTGTTTTCTTTTTTTAAATCTACTCGTTGCTGGTTTTTGGAATAGGTGGGTGTTACTCCTGATCATCCGTTGCCAAAGTCATTTCCGAAGGACGAAGAGGCTTTCTGTGGATGCCTTAAGGATCCTACAGCTGCTTGTTATCTCAATCAAGGCCTTCTTTTCTCTAGATGATATTTTGATTTGTTCATACTTTGTTCCGAGTAAAATTCATTGACTCAACCTTCGTATACTCTTGAAGATTTACTTAGCATCATGGTAAGCTAATCGAAACTAGTAATTTCACTTTTAAGAACACACAGATAAAAGATTTTCCCTTGCACCATCCACTTTGGCCAGCAACAAAATATATTACAAAGACAGCATTAACACTTTGACACCTCAAAACCAAACCAAACTACTCTTTGTATACTCCCAAACAAGAGACGAAAGACCAGTAGTCAAACAGACTAAATGGTAGCGACAGGGTTGTGAAGTGACAAACACATACACATTAAGATCTCTGAGAAAGATCGACGATGAAAGCACTTTTCCGTGATTCATGAGTTCTTGAAACTCAAACCGCGAGCACTATGATAACAATCAGGAGTACGATTCCAAAAATCACCATGAGCCAGCACATCTGCAAGATTTAAAAAAAAAAACAACAGCAAAAATCATTTTATATAGCTTGCTCTGATCATCATCCTAAATCCTCAAAAATAAATTCATGGTAATGATCAAAAGGTTTAATATCGTTTATACCAGAGTTGAACTCGATCTTTGTGTCTTTGAGGCTTTTGCGAGATGAGATCTTCCTTGTGCTGTTGCAGCTTGGGAGTTATCGATGTGAGTACCAATATCATCTGCGTAAAAAAAGAACAAGTGTTTGACTGAGATTATGAAGACACAAGTGGAGTTTTATTATAACTTAGAATCAGTTATACCGATCATGGTGCCTTGATCATGTACCAGTACAGCCAAGTCTTTGAAGATCTCGTGCACCTCGCCAATTTGCTGCTGGATTTCTTGTATCCCTTGCTCTCTTTCCTCGATGATAGCCTCATTAAACACAATCTCATTGTCCAACAGTACAAGTTCTTGCCTGCAACAAACCAAGTCATCTCAGTAAAAAGAATCCCTCCACTTTAGTCTGTATAAACTTACCTTTTTGATTCCACAAGAAGCGCACGCTGCTCTTGATGCTTATCTCCACTCACATCTATCTCACTGGATGCAAAACTATATTCACCAAAGCCAAGAAATCAATTATACAAAACCACAAACATAAAACATTCTGGATTCATCAAGATGAGTATTTACCTAGATGATGGAGATGATATGGTGAAAAGAGGAGCATAGACAGTTTCTCTTTCAGCAGCGAGACGCTGAGCCTTTTGAAACTCTTTCAGTACAGATTGAAAGTCCTTTGCAAGCTTAGCATCAACAATCTTCTTCCTTTGCTAACACACACACACGTTATACAAAAACAAACCATTCAAAATTCAAATACCAACAGAAGAAGAAGAAGAAGCAAGAATCACACAAAGACACTCACATCAACACCTCTCTGATGATCAGTTTCACTAGCTTCTTTAAGCTTAACTGACGTGTCTTTCACCAACTCTCCGATATGTAGCCTTGTCTTGTGCCTAAAGCAATTGAATTAGAAACAATTCAATTCATAAAGGAGATAACTTTTTGAGGAACTTACAGCTTATCTCGGAGCTCCGGCGTGTCTTTGGGAGTACCGAGAGTGTTAACGAGACGGTGGAAGCTAGAGACGGCTGTGTTGATCTCAAATACACCGGAAGCTACGGCCTGCGTCGTGTCTTGTCGACCTCCTCCGCCGTTGGTGTTACTTGAAGAAGCTAACCGTCTTCCTCCTCTTCCCGCCTCTAAATCCTGAAAACTCATTTTCCCCCTTTCTCTCTCTTTCTCGAGAAACCCAACACGAAAGATTCGATTTTGACGGTACACGGAGATCGAGGGAGGAGAAAACGTGACGGCGATCTCTCGATTCGGTGGCGGATTCTCTCCGACAGTATCAGATGGAGAAAAACACGAATCGCGGGAAGAGAGAGAGAGAGAGAGAGATGAGAAACGTGAAGTGTCACATTAGTTTCCACCCTTGCTTTTTCATAATATTCTAAAAAGTGCCAGATAGTTTAGAATCTTACAGGTATATCCTCCTCGGAGATTAAATTGTTATTAGGGGTTGCGTAAGATAAGAAATTAAGAATCTTATCATAAGATCCCCCAATAATTTATTTAGCTAATCATATACAAGAGATTCCCTTATGATGTGAACGCTACATACGTGGACGATTGTTACTGGTGGGATAAATAATTTTTAATTTTTTGGAACAATCAGAACAGATTTAGGATAATCATAAAAATAAAGGGTGCATCATTAAATTAATTAGATATTAATAATATAAAACTTTACGTGCATAGAAAGGGTCAAAAGTGGAAGAATGGAAAAGTAAGAGACGCTTATACCCCTGACACGTGAGAAAACTGCAATCACGACCAAAGCACGTGACAAATCCAAAGACCACTCACGTCGTCCGTTTTCCGAGGGTGTGTTAAAAAACGGGGGTCTCTCTCTCCTCTCTCACAGCAAATCCGCTTCCCATAGATTTTTCTTCCTTTTGATTTTTCAGTTTTCGTTTCTTCGTCAGGTGAAAACAAAGAGAAGAACCAAATAAAAAAAACTCCGCGTCAAGCGATCTCCGCCATGTCGGTAAGTTCTTCTAATCGTTGTTTTTTTAGATTTTTAATTTGTCCCGACAAGATCCATGTTGTCGTTTTGTTGTTTGCTTTTGAGTTTGATATTGGGGAAGATGTAAATAGATCTGTTTGAATAGGGGGTTGCTATGCTGTTAGATTCTGGTTTTGCAAGTTTTGATTTTTGTAACCTGTAATATGCGATTCGTTAACAGATTAGCTTTACTTTAAGTTTCTGAGGTTCATTTAATGATATTATGATATAATAATGCCATTGTGATTTCTCATCTTTGTATCATTGTTGTAGTCATAGTTTTAGGCCATAAGAGAACCAACCGTAATATTAAGTGTCTGGTGACATTGCAGATGATGACAACTGTGAAAGTGAGCAATGTTTCTCTAGGAGCAACCGATCGTGACCTCAAGGAGTTCTTTTCCTTCTCTGGCGACATTCTCTACCTCGAGACCCAGAGGTTTGCTTTGCATTTTTCAACTTTTTTGTTCTTCAGCTTCTTTACTCTCTTTTTTTACCATGTTTCTACAGCGAGACAGAACGGTCCAAATTGGCGTATGTCACTTTCAAGGATCTACAAGGAGCTGAAACTGCTGTTCTTCTCTCGGTATGTTCACTACTTCTCATCACCCCTCTATCACTTCCTCTGTATGTTTTTAACCGACTGATGAGTCTTTTTACTTCAGGGAGCAACGATTGTTGATTCTTCAGTCATTGTCACTATGGCTCCTGATTATCAACTGTCTCCTGAGGCTTTAGCTTCCTTGGTAATAACCTCACTTTTCTCTTCACAATCTTCACTAGCAATCTCTTAACCATTTTATCTTATTAGGAGCCTAAGGATAGCAGCAAGTCTCCCCGTGCAGGCGACTCCGTGTTTCGAAAAGCCGAAGATGTTGTGAGCAGCATGCTCGCAAAGGGCTTCATTCTAGGAAAAGACGCAATCGCCAAAGCCAAGAGCGTCGACGAGAAACACCAGCTTACATCCACTGCATCGGCCAAAGTCGCATCTCTCGACAAGAAACTCGGTTTCACCGACAAGATCAACACCGGAACAGTCGTGGTGGGTGATAAAGTCAGGGAAGTTGATCACAAGTACCAAGTATCGGAGAAGACCAAATCAGCGATCGCTGCAGCTGAGCAGACTGTGAGCAATGCGGGTTCTGCTATAATGAAGAACCGGTACGTTCTCACGGGTGCCACGTGGGTCACCGGTGCTTTCAACAAAGTGGCTAAAGCTGCGGAAGAAGTTGGACAAAAGGCCAAAGAGAAAGTTGGTATGGCTGAGGAAGAAGACAAGAGGAAAGTGGTTGACGAGTTTGCTAGAGTTCACTTGTCTGAATCACCAAAAGCGCCATCTTCTAAGGATGAAGTCGTACATGAACCAAAACTCTCTGAATCTCCTGAACCAAAAGAATCTGAACATCACGAGCCCCAGCAGCAACAGCAGCCGCAGCAGCAACAGTCTCCTCCACCTGTGGCTCCGGCTCAACCTTGAGATTTGCAGGCAAGTAAAGACTAAAGACATTTGTGATTTTTGTTGTAAACGGTAATACTTTGAACTAATCTCTCCTGGATTTTTGAAAAATGAATATCGAACTTTTCATTTAGTACCAAGACTTGTGTTCTTCTAACATTGGATTCATGGTCGGTTTGGTAGTTATTACTGGCATAGAAAAGTCAATTTTATCGTCTCTGCGTTTGTAACAAAACCGATATCTGAACCGAAAATGCTAATTTAGTCTCAACCGTTTTGAGATGAGAAATACCTATATAATAGCATAAAAAAACTTTTGTGAGAAAAATAACCTCTAAAGAGAAAAAATAAACAAAATAAACGCTTAGCTTAATAAAAATAAAATACGAATAGTACAAAATTATGTTACTTTATTTTATGGTTGTTAGTTTACTTTTGATGGTCTCACGTTTTTGAATTCAATACAAGAAAAGATTGGTTTATCTCTATTATTAAAAGAGAAGTACCAATATAAATTGTCCTTTAGTTTTTAAAGTTATTTACATTTAAATGTCACTGAAGTAATAAATTTACCTACCTTTTAGTATTCTTTTGTTTTATAGTTTAATTAATGCATTTTCCTAAAATAAAGTATAACAAATTATGTTTATTTATTTTAAAAAATGTTTCCTATAATCTAGGTAAACAATAAATTATACTTAATCAATGTCAAAAATGTAACAAGATTTTATCATTACGGGGGTGGTTATTTTTTATTTTGGTATATTAACTACGTCTAAAAAACAAAAAAGTGTTATAAAAATACATAATATAAACCACAAAATTTTAAATAATATATTAAATTATTTAATCGTATAAATAAAATATATTAATAGATAACCATTTTATTTTACATTAAAATTTTGATCCATAAAAAATACATTTGCACGAACACACGAGTTATATTTTAAAAATAGGGTTGTAACAGTTGACGGATCAAAAAATAAAATAAAATTATTCAATATAAATTCTAAAATGATTGTGTTTAGAAATATATTAAATAATTATTTAGTATATATATATATATATATATATAAATTTTAAAAACATATATTACCATTTATATAAGATAAATATTTTTTTTTGCAAACCAAAAATGAATACCCGCGCGGGTGCGCGGGTCAAGCTCTAGTTTGAATTATAAAAACATTAAATAAATTTTGAAACATATAAAAGATGGATTAAACCATTTAGAAATCATCAAAAGTTAATGCAAAATGGATATTTAGAAATTTTAAATTTAAATAGAAGATAAAATGAAATATTATTTTATTAACCTAGGAAACATATGAAAAGATGTATGCTAATCCCCAAACGTAGTGTAGTCCATCAATATATTTTTTTTCGAGTATTCAAATGAGCCAAAAATAACAATATCCATAAATTGTTTTGTAAAAAATATAAAATAATTTTAAATCAATGTAATATAACTTATATCACATAACATTTGCAACTTTATTTTCTTAACAGTAAATTACTGAAAAATCACAATTGTTTTTTTTGTACCAATTATTGGAAGAATAACTTTAACTTTGTTAATTACTAACGATAAAATAAATTAATATAAAATTTAAAGTATAATATACTAATTATGTCAAACAAGTCACAAAACAATCTTTTTAAAGTTTCATGATATAAAATCTCAAATTATAAATGATATATTTAATAATTGTTTTAAAGTTTCATGATATAAAATCTCAAATTATAAATGATATATTTAATAACTTTTTATATTAACTAATTATACACAGTTATAAGAAATACAACTATACAAGCATCTGTGCAGATAAAACTATTATATTTTTAAAAAGTACTTACAAAGTAGCATATTGGACATTGATACTCGTTCCAAAATACATGATTTAACATTGAAAATTATCAGATACTATTGATGTATTAGTTAAAGATATTAGCTGATACATAAATGAAAATATTGACCTTTCACAAAAGAAAGGAAAAAAATCATTAAGCAATAAAATTTATAAGGTGATTGGTAATGGCTGTGAGTGCTTTACACATTCACATTTGTCTTTACGTCAATAAAATCAAAACAATCAAACTTTATTAAGAAAGTCTAAAGCAACAGTCCAATTTTTTTTTTGAAAAAAATATAATGATTCAAGAAATCAATTTTTCTAATCTATATGTTTAGTGCTTTTAAATCTTTGAAATAATTCTATAACAATAAAATCTAAAGCTAAATTTATAAAATTTACAGCATAAATTTGAAAGCAAAAAATCCAAAGCTACATCAGCTACTAATTAACCCCACAATTGTAAAACATATTGTTTTAAAAGTGAAAGAAATAACATATTATTCATGGTTAGAAAACTCTTATTTTCTACCAGTTATAAATAATCTTTGTAAGCACATCATTTAGTGAAACACAGAGAGAGTACTATAAAGAAGAGAGAGAAGTTGAAAGTCACCGTCTTTTCACCTTCTCCGGTCGATGGCTCCGGCCGTTGGTACTGTGAGAGGGTGGATCCCCTTTTTCCTTTTTGTTTCAGTCTTGTTTACGGTTTGCTTATTAATCTAAAGGGTTTCAGATCTGGTCGGAAGCTTCATTCATTCGTGTTGAAGCGGAGAGTCTCAAATCGGAATCCATGGACCTCGATCTCTTCAGATCTACGGTTTGTGGTGATGGATTTATAATTACCGGCTGGTTTGAGTAAGAGTATGCTTCGAGTAAGGCTTGGTTGGCTCCGCTATGGTGTTGAGACGCGTAGACGGCGCGTGGTGAGCTTCTACAGAGGTCAATGGCGAGTTTAAGTTGGATCTGAAGGGAGGCGGTGGGGCAGAAGCGCTTATGAGACATATTCTACAGCAACGGTTATCCATAAACTATCGATCCGGTTTGTTCTTTCTATGGCGGAGTTTGATTCTTATCTAGATTGGTTGTGTTTTGGCTTCTTATGTTATTAGCTATGTTCTTGTAGTCCGTGTATGGTAGTTTGATTTTGTCTCCGGGATTGTATTTGTGCAGTTGCCGGCTTATGGCTCGGGTTGTGTCTCTTAACTGCCCGCTCTAGATTATGGTGTCGTTTCATTACGACAGCCTTTGTAACTTGCCTTTTGGCTTAACCAGTTTCGAATCAATATAACAACAGATGACCAAAAAAAAAAAAAGCACATCATTTAGTCATTCAAAAAGAAAAGAGACTAACTACTACCACAACAAAAATGGAGAAATCAGCTTTGATATTCATTGGTATTCTGCTTTTTTCAACATGTGAGTTTAAATCAAATAGGATTTTCTTTTGTAATTAACTATTCGTACTCCTCATCAGAAAGATTCATGATTATAAATATGTCAATAATTTACATGATCGTTACAGGTACACCAATTCTGGCACGACCTGGATATCAACCTTGCAAGAAGAACTCTGATTGTGCTAGACTCAAATGCCCATCACCACTAGGACACCCCACGTGTGTGAAGGGTGGTTGTGAATGCCCTTTTGAAGAACATGCGGCATTACCAGATGATACCAACTGTGGTGTGGCTGCTTGCTTTGACTATTGCAAGGCAAGAGGAGAAGTTGCTTCTGCTTGTCTTTTGAACCATTGTTTTTGTCGCAAACCTCCTATGTAGATTTTACAAAGAACTTACATTCTATTAACAAAAAACATAGTTCCTTAAACAATACATTCTATCAATTTATTTCATACAAAATTTCAAGTTTTAAACAAAATAGATTTACACTTAAACCAAAATTATTTTCTGCCATGAATAAAAAATAAAACATATTTATTTATACAAATATCATTATAATTAAGTAGATATTTTAAATTGTTTTAAGTTTTTAATAATATTTTGGATCAAATAAATCTAAACTCTAGGAGCAACCGATCGTGACCTCAAGGAGTTTGTTTCCTTCTCGGGCGACATTCTCTACCTCGAGACCGAGAGGTTTGCGCTTTGCTTTACTCGAAAGTTTAGATTTAAAGAAAAAACGCTTTTATTACCACGTTTGTACAGCGAGGCAGAACGGTCCAAATTGGCATATGTCACTTTCAAGGATCTACAAGGAGCTGAAACTGCGGTTCTTCTCTCGGTGTGTACAGTGCCTCTATCACTTCCTCTTATGTTTTCCAGCGACTGAGTGTTTATGAGTCTTATCACTTCGGGGAGCAACGATTGTTGATCTCCTGAGGCTTTAGCTTCCTTGGTAATAACCTCACTTTTCTCTTTACATCTTCACTAGCAATCTCTAAACCCAAGGATAGCAGCAAGTCTCCCCGTGCAGGTGATTCCGTGTTTCGAAAAGCCGAAGATGTTGTCATCAGCATGCTCGCAAAGGGCTTCATCCTAGGAAAAGACGCAATCGCCAAAGCCAAGAGCGTTGACGAGAAACACCAGCTTACATCCACTGCATCAGCCAGAGTCGCATCTCTCGACAGGAAATTCGGTTTCACCGACAAGATCAACACCGGAACAGTCGTGGTGGATGATAAAGTCAGGTAAATTGATCACAAGTACCAAGTGTCGGAGAAGACCAAATCAGCGATCGCTGCAGCTGAGCAGACGGCTATAATGAAGAACCAGTATGTTCTCACGGGTGCCACGTGGGTCACTGGGGCTTTCAGCAAAGTGGCTAAAGCTGCAGAAGAAGTTGGACAGAAGGCGTAGGAGAAAGTTGGTATGGTTGAGGAAGAAGACAAGAGGAAAGTGGTTGATGAGCTGCTAGAGTTCACTTGTCTGAATCACCAAAGGCGCCATCATCTAAGGAAGAAGAAGTACATGAACCAAAACTCTCTGACTCTCCTGAACCAAAAGAATCTGAACATCACGAGCCCCAGCAGCAGCAGCAGAGTCCTCCACCTGTGGGCCTGGCTCAACCTTGAGATTTGCAGGCAAGTAAAGACTAAAGACATTTGTGATTCTTGTTGTAAACTGTAATACTTTGAACTAATCTCTACTGGATTGTTAGAAATGAATATCGAACTTTTTATTTAGTACCAAGACTTGTGTTCTTGTAACATTGGATTCATGGTCGGTTTGGTACTTAAGACGTAAAGAAAAATCAATTTTGTCGTCCCTGCGTTTGTAACAAAACCGATATCCAAGCTAAATCGAAAATGCGAATTTGATCTGAAGCATTAGAGAACATAAATACCTATAATAGCATAAAAAAACTTTTGTCAGAAAAATAACCTCTAACGAGAAAAAAAGACCAAAATAAACGTTTAGTTTGATAAAAATAAATTACGAATAGTACAAAATTTTGTTATTTTATTGTATGTTTTTTTGTTTGAAAAAACATTAAAATAAGATTTTATTGTATGGTTGTTAGCTTACTATTGATGTTCTTATGTGAATTCAATACACGAAAAGTTTAGCTTATTTGAATTATAAAAACAATAAAATAAAATTTGAAACATATAAAAGATGGAAACCATGTAGAAATCATCATAAGTTAATGATAATGGGTGAGATAATCTCAAATAATTATATTTATTTAAATAGAAGATGAAATATAAATATTTTATTTCTGATTAACCTGGGGAATATTAGATGCATGTGAGAAGAACTAGACTAATCTTTAAATGGAATTGTAGTTTATAGATACACATACTCTAATCTCTATTCAAGTATTCAAATGGACTGAAAGTGAAAATCATATCTATAGTTGTTTGATAGAAAAATCTTAAATAATTTAAATCAATGTAATATAGAGTAAAGTTATATCAGATAACATTTACAACTTTATATTCTTTAAAATAAATTAGTGAATAAGCTTAAATAATTTATTAATTACAATAAATTTTATACCAAATATTGGAGAATAAGCTTAAATAATTTATTAAATACTAACGAGGAGATAAATTAATATAAAATATATAAACTATAATATACTAATTATTCAAACAATTCAAAAAATAGTGTTACTAATTTTTATGATATAAAATATCAAATTATAAATAATATGTTTAATAATTTCTCATATTAACTAATTTTACACAATTAAAAAAGATATAAGCATGGATAGATGTACGGGTAAAACTTTATTATATTTTTTAAAAATAATTACAAAATAGTATATTGGATACTGATACTCTTTCCAATGTACATGATTTAACATTAAAAAATTTCAGATACGATTGATGTATTAGTTAAGATATTAGCTGATTATAAATGACAAATAGTGACCGTTCACAAAAGAAATTATTAAGCAATGAAACACAGTTATAAAACATATTGTTTTAAAAGTGAAAGAAATAACATATTATTCATGGTTAGAATTTAGAAAACCCTTATTTTCTTACAGTTATAAATAGTCTCCGTAAGCACATCATTTAGTAATTCAAAAAGAAAAGAGACTTAACTACCACAACAAAAATGGAGAAAGCAGCTTTGATATTCATTGGTACTCTAGTTTTTTCAACATGTGAGTTTAAATCAAACTGTATTTTTCTATTGTAATTAATTATACTTTTACCACATCAGCCTGATACATTATTATATATACATACATATATCATCAGCATACATGATTTCGTACAGGTATACCGATTCTGGCACAAAATGAACAACGAACTTGCTTTTATAACTCTGATTGTGTTGGACTTAAATGTCCAGGAAAACATGGACAGTCCATTTGTGTGGACACTGACTGTGAATGCCCTGTTCAAAATTATGGGGCATTACCTGATGATACCAACTGTGGTGTGGCTGCTTGCATTGACTATTGCAAGGCAAAAGGAGAAGTAGCTTATGCTTGTCTTTTGAACCATTGTTACTGTCGCAAACCTCCTATGTAGATTTTACAAAGAAATCACATTCTACTAATAAAAAACAAGTTCCTTAAAATACAGAAGTTTTCTATATTAAATCTTACTATAATAAATTAATTTATTTCATGCAAAATTTTAAGTTTGAAACAAAATAGATTTACCAGTAAATCAAAAATATTTTCTAACATGAATAGAAAATAAAACATATTTATTTATACAAATATCACTATAGTTAAGTTGATATTAAATAATTTAAGTTTGCATTAACATTTTGATCGAATAAATCTTGATTCTAAATCTATTCTTTTTTTTTTGGCCCTTACTTTCCATGATTTTAAATCTATTCAACAAGATGAATATAGAAGAATTTTCATTTTTAAATTTAGACATACAAACTTATTTTATTATCTAAAAATATGAATTACTCAGATTCAAAAGAGTGACATATGTAACATTACTGTTCATATCCTTCTCAACATACTATTAGTTTTCTCAACAATTCGACTGAAACTGAAACCTTCATATCTCTTTTCAATAGAAAGATAATACTAATATCTACGTACGGACATAAAAGATCACCCAGCTGCAGTCTGTCATCAGAAAGATACATTCAAAACAATATTTTTGGTTTACTCATTTTTCTCTAAATTCATATGAAATGTGTCTATATGTTTCATCACTTTTTTATGGATCCCCTAATTTTAATCATTACAAGCGTTAACCGTTTTCTTGAATTCATCATATATGAACAAAAATAATACATACTATTTTTTATTCATGATTACTATTGCTAAGAACATTAACTATCTCCTGAGGCTTTTAGCTTCCTTGGTAAGCTCTTAATTCATCATCTATCTTGAGATGCAAACTCTTTACCATTTCATCTCTCCCTCTCCAGGAACGCAAGTATAGCAGCAAATCTCTCAGGGCAGGTGAATCCGTCTTGAGAAAAGCCGAAGATGTTGTCAGCAGCATGCTCGCAAAGGGCTTCATTCTAGGAAAAGACGCAATCGCCAAAGCCAAAAGCGTCGAGGAGAAACACCAGCTTACATCCACTGCATCAGCCAAAGTCGCATCTCTCGACAAGAAACTCGGGTTTCACCGACAAGATCAACACCGGAACAGTCGTGGTGGGCGATAAAGTCAGGGAAGTTGATCACAAGTACCAAGTCTTGGAGAAAACCAAATGAGCAATCGCTGCAACTGAGCAGAGTGTGAGCAATGCGGGTTCGGCTATAATGAAGAACCGGTACGTCCTCACGGGCGCCACGTGGGTCACCGGAGCTTTCAACAAAGTGGCTAAAGTTGCAGAAGAGGTTGGACAAAAGGCCAAAGAGAAAGTTGGTATGGCTGAGGAAGAAGACAAGAGGAAAGTGGTTGATGAGTTTGCTAGAGTTCACTTGTCTGAATCACCAAAGATAAATGTTTAGTTTGATAAAAATAAATTACGAATAGTACAAAATTATGTTATTTTGTTGTATGGTTGTTACTTTATCATTGATGTTCTTATGTTTTTGAATCCAGTACAAAAAAAGATTAGCTTATTTGAATTATAATAACATTAAAATAAAATTTGGAACATATAAAAGATTGATTAAACCATTTAGAAATCATCAAAAGTTAATGCAAAATAGATATTTAGAAATTTTAAATTTAAATAGAAAATAAAATAAAAATATATATTAACTTAGGGCTTCCCAAACCTATGAAAAAATTCATACTAGTCCTCAAAGGTGCAGTCCATAGATAGATTTTCTCTTCGAGTATTCAAATGAGTCGAAAGTATCAATATCCATAAATTGTTCCGTAAAAAATATAAAATAATTTAAATCAGTATAATACAGCTTAAAATTATATCACATAACATTTACAACTTTATTTTCTTAAAAGTAAATCAGTGAAATAAGCACAAGAATTTTTTGTACCAAATTTTTTGAAATTTAATAATTACTAACGCTAAATTAATATAAATATAAAATATAAAATAATTATGTAAAACAAGTTACAAAATAATAGTGTTTTAAAGTTTCATGATATAAAATATCAAAAATTATAAATAATATTTTTAATAACTTTTTATATTAAGTAATTATACACAATTTTAAGAAATACATAAAACTCTTTATCATACTTTTAGAAAGTAATTTCAGAGTAGTACATTGGACACTGATACTCTTTCCAAAGTACATGATTTAACATTAAAATTTATCAAATACGGTTGATGTATTAGTTAAGAAATTAGCTGATAATAAATGAGAATATTGACCTTTCACAAAAGAAAAGAAAGAAATTATTAAGCAATGAAACACAATTATAAAACATATTGTTTTAAAAGTGAAAGAAATAGCATATTATTCATGGTTTAGAAAACTCTTATTTTCTAACAGTTATAAATAGTTTCTGTAAGCACATCATGTAGTCATTCAAAAAGAAAAGAGACTAACTAGCACAACAAAAAATGGAGAAAACAGCTTTGATATTCGTTGGTATTCTACTTCTTTCAACGTGTGAGTAAATGAAGTTGTATTTTTCTATTGTAATTAATTATTCATCTACCGCATCAGCAGGTTACATTATTTTATATATACATTAATACATACAACGTCAATATACATGATTTTGTACAGGTACACCGATTCTGGCACGTACTTGTGCGAAGGACTCCGATTGTGCTTCAGTCACATGTCCATCCGCAAAACCCGTTTGTTTTTATGGTACTTGTGAATGCCCTCCTGACAACTATAGAGCATTACCTGATAATACCAACTGTGGTGTTGCTACTTGCACTGACTATTGCAAGGCAAAAGGAGAAGTAGCTTATGCTTGTATTTTGAACCATTGTTTTTGTCGCAAACCTCCTATGTAGAGTTTACATTCTACTAATATAAAACAAGTTCCTTAAAAATATTGAAGCTTTCTATTTTAAATTATATTATAATAAATTAATTTATTTTATGCAAAATTTTTAGAAAATAGATTTACCACTAAATCAAAATTATTTTCTAACATGAATAAAAAATAAAGCATATTTATTTATACAAATATCACTATAATTAAGTTGATACTAAATTAATTTAAGTTTTCAATAACATTTTGATCAAATAAATCTAGATTATAAATCTATTCAACAAGACGAATATATGATAGTTTTCATTTTTAAATTTAGACATACAATGAATAAAGCGGATCTATAAGACCTCCCCTTGGTTTATGATCTAAACAAATATGAATTATTTAGACTCATAAAAGTGGCACATGTAACATTATTAGTTTTCTCAGCAATTTGGCGGAAACTGAAACAATTTGGCAGAATCTACGTACTAACATAAAAGATCACACAATTGCAATCTATCATCAGAAAGATGCGATCAAAATAATATTTTCGAGTTTACTCATTTTCTGGTCAACTTTTTGAGTTTTTTTTTTTTTTTTTGGCTCAACATCAACTTTCATTAACCGATAAGAGATTACAATGGATTTTGACCTATAAAGATTTCAACCACAAAGACAACTAAGCGATCTAGTATCACCTAGGAACACATATATGGATCCTACGCTACCCAATCAAACTTGGTTGTACTCTTGGTTGTCAACTTTTTGAGTTTAGTTATTATTTCTCTAAATTCATTCAAGATATACCGGTCTTAATGTAATAACTAGATTTTGACCCGCGCTTTTAAAACGCGGGATTATTTTTTGGTTGGAAATAATAATGTAATAATTTATAAACTGGATATCCATTCTTGTTAAACTTATGTACATTATTTATTTTAATTTTTTGTGTGTTAAATTTTTGGATTTTGAAGAAAACTATATTTTGTGATTAGACATTAATTTCTTATTCAATATTTTAAAATATATGAAAAATAATCATGAGAAGTGTAATTTTTAGCTTTGTTAAGTGTTAATTTTTGACCCCAAACTCGCGGTCGAACCGATAAACCCGGTAATCTACGGTGAAATCGATAAACCCGATTACTCGTATATAATCCGGTTCAGATTTAATGAACAAATCCGTTAATTAAAAACTCGATAAAACTTGGTAAAAACCGAAAAACTCGTCATTAACCTGTGATTCAACACGTGTTGACCCGGTAAAACCCCCAAAAAAATCTAAAAATATTTCTAAAAAGCTAAAAAGACTTCTCATATATTTTGAATATTATAGAAAATTGAATAAATTATTTGTAAAACGTTAGAAATGGATTTGATATTAATCTTCATTATTATCCACCGATCTGTTATTATAGAATTTTCGATAAATAAGAATGAGTAATATTTCCTTTATGTGATCCGATCATCCGAGTGTATATAGAAAATATAAGTTTTTGAACAAACTAATATTTATTGTATAAAATGAATATAGGAAAATGAAGATATTATATATATATATATTTTTTTTTTGTAAAGTAACAACTTTAAGAATTTGCTTGATCGAGGGTCAAATGGATCATATATTAGTTGGCAACCCTGATTATGATATATATTAGTTGCTATATACAATATAACCTCTATAAGTTAATATTCGATAAATTAATAATCTCTATAAATTAATAAATTTTGCTGGTCCCAACTTGGGTCGGTTCAAAATTTGATACAAATCGATAAAATAATAATATAATAATTTTTAAGTAAATCATATGTAAATATAAAGTCCCTTTAAAAATATAAATTAATAATTTATGTGTATACATATTTTATATAAGTAAGAACTTATTATTATATTGTTTATTTTATGTTCACAATGGAATTATCTTTATATTTTCTTAACACTTAATATTTTTTGGTGAAATTTAGTAATATTATATCTAAAACCACATTTAAGTTATATACAATATGTGTTCAAAAAAAAGTTATACAATATATATTATATACACAATATAATATAATAAATTAATATAAATGTCAAATTTTAAAAAAATAACAATTAATGTCTTTACACTAAAATCAAATATTATTCTTATCTTATAAATATACCTTAAAATAAAAAAATCTAAATAAAGAACCTTCCGTATTAATATTTCTATAAATTAATAAAATTTTAAATTCTCAACATTATTAATGAATAGAGGTTCTACTGTATTCGGTTAGATTTACAAACCGAATTTTTGTTTTCACAGCATATATAGGAAATAGAAGATTTGGAACAAACTAAACATAAACTAAACATAACTGAATAAAAAAAATATATGAAACAAAGGATATTATAGATATTTTTGTTCAAAAAATAAATTCTTGGAATAGTTTTATAGATAGTTTTGTTCAAAAAGAAAAGGTTTTATAGATAGCTAAGTTTTGGAATATTTGTTAACATGGTTAATATTTTTTTAGTCTAAAAAGGGATTGGGTAGCTATCTTTTTATTATAGATCGATATGTTGTTTAAATTAATTATTATATTTAATAAATAAAACCAAATCGTGGAATAATTTTATAGATAAGTTATTTTGTAATATTTGTTAACATGGTTTATATTTGGAGTCTAAGTAGGGACTGGGTAGTTATAGATTCATATTTTGTTTTGATTACAAAAAAAAAGATCCATATATTGTTCAAATTATTTATTGATATTTTATTATGTCTATAAAAAGGAATAAAGTTTTGCAATATCCTATCATAATGTAAAAATAACAATACGATGTAAGATAACTATTTAGTAAAATATATGGTAGGTGATCGGAATATTTTTCTGGGTTTAGTGTCTCATTATGCTTTCCCGTGCTTGGTAGATAATGGTAAAAGTACATATTTGTTCGATCCAGAACATCTTATGGGAAGAAATAATTTTTAGTTCATGAACGTTAGTTTTCAATTTATGTCTACTAAATTATTCGTATATTCTATGATTGGATCAAGTTGTTGAATATTGAATGTCGAAAATCACCATCAGCCCCCACAGTTAAACCAAAGAACTGATTATCAAAGTATCTCGAACCCTGTGAATAGAAACCTCAAGCAAAACTCCGTAAAAGTACCTTTGAGTAATGGAGGAGGAAGTTTATCGCGGAACTATGCGAACCTTCTTGAAACCTCCTTTGATTTACCAGAACACGACCTCAAGCAAAACGTCATCTTCATCTTCGTTAAACACTCAGAAATACTCGGTCAAAAAAAAATATGCCTCATCACCTTTATAGTATATTAGAAATCATCCTTGAAAATTGAAATCTAAATCTGCCGTGATCTCTTGTAACAGATTGCTAAACTCATGGATAGCTTTTAGTTATGCCAAATTAACGTGTTCCTTTATTAATATTGGTATAAATAAAAAGAATTAGGAAAATACTAAATTTAATTAAAAGCATATGTCTAGATAAAGTGAGTGGGCAGTATATTGTAATTATTTTCAAAACAGGAGGGCACTTCAAAAAAGGATCTTCTGTTTTAATAGTATTGATTTCCAAAAAAAATCAGACTAATATGATGAACACATATGAAATGTGTCTATTGTTTCATCAGATATTCATGGATTCTCTACTTTTAATCATTACAAGCATTAACCGTTTTCTTGAATGCATCATAAATGAACACAAATAATACATATTAACTTGTATTCCTGATTTCTATAGCTAAGAAAGTTAACATGCCAGAATCAAATAATACATATTAACTTTTATTCCTGATACTAATGTAAGAGTTTTTTTTTTTTTGCTAAATACTAATCTAAGAGTTCTCTATGCATGTTAGCAAAAAAAAAAAAAAAAGAGTTCTCTATGCAGAAACATGCAGACTATATATTTACCTTATTCTGGTTCAGCTATGAATATAGTAGAGTGTAATAAGGAAATCGATACAAATAATCAGAGAAAAAAACACAGATGGGAAAGAAATTTTTTCGTCCTTGTTTTTTTCCCGTCCTTGTTTTTCGTAATGTGTTTCCCTTACTGCAAAAACAGGTGAAGAAGCAACGTTTGAGTATTTTTTTTTTGTAAACAACGTTTTGAGTATTTTAATCGAACTAAAGTTAAATTGAACTTAACCAATACAACAAACGGTATTTTTCTTTGCTAAATAAACAAGCTGAAAGTAAGTAAATATAAATACTGTTCTTTCAATCAGCTACATACTTGGTTACTTAATTTAGTCAAACGTTACAGTCAATTATGATAGTGTCAGTGAATCTTGACATATTTTTTTTAAAGGAATCTCAAAATAATATATTGTACACAGATACTCTTTTTCCTAAATGATTTTTCTAATTCATTATATAAATGTGATCTTAACATTTTTCTTGTTAAACAAAGAATGTCCCTTTTAATTCTAATACAACTAATACTTATTTTAATGTTTAATATTAGTTGGGAAATATTTTGATTTCATATATAATTTTATTTATCTCAAATATATTAACTAGGTAGAGATATGTGTTTTGCGCGGATTGAGATTAAGATTATAAAAAGTATAACTTTTTAAAATATAATTTCTAAATTTACAATATAAAACGTTAAATATTAAAACTAATTACATGGAATAATATGTACGTAAAACTTCTGCCCATTTAATTATTCGTGTTTTTATTTTTGTTTTCCAAAAAAGTACGGTAGGCCAACCTTTTATAATCAGCCATTTAAAACTTTAAGAAAAGAAGATCGTATAAAGAGGTAAGAGTTTATGAATGAGATGAAATGCATTATGATATATGTTGATGTTTATATAGAAGAAAAAATTGGAAGCACAATTAATGAAAAAAATTCGGCCATAAAATTGGGTATATACGACACTAAATAAATAAAATCTTTTAGTTGCACAGATTTATTTAATTTCCAAACGCTAAAATATTAATGTATAACTTTCCTTTAATATTTCAAACAAATATAAAAAGCGAATAAGTCTTAATAATCAATGCCATATATATTGTAATGTAATATATGTTTGAAATATATGGGAATAAATTTGATCTCCTATTTACGATTTTGAAGCAGGAAATATCTGATTTAACTAAGAGTAACTCTGATTTTTCATTATTATTTGGTATGTTGTTTCATCTTTTAAACTAACCGAAGGTGATTTGAACATATAATCATCATTGTTATATGTAGGAAGAAGACAATGATAGATCTGAATTTCAGGTTTATGACTATGATAGTTCAAAATATTATTAAAATATCTGATTTAGTTGACACTGATTCTCCATTTTTAATTATTATTCTAAGTAGGCTGATGATGATGACAAATGAGATGTTAAGAAATCAATATATTCTTTTTTGAATTAACCACAGTGTCCAGCAACCGATATCAACCGACTATTTTGTGGCTAACAAGAAACGAACTACGGATTTACCGTATTAGGATTATTCTTCAAGTGCCACTAATCCATGGCCCGTTGGTTGAAATCAATGTATTCATGCAAATTATTTGTATGTAGTCTAGGACTCCACATTAAATAAGGTAAAACCTTACAAAAAAAATATGGGTCTTGTCAAGTTATGAAACACATCAGTCCAATGGCATTTTTAGTAAATAGTTTAGTTATGAAAAGGACTAAGAGCAACATTATCTGACAGAAGTCCTTAGAATCTTTTTTCTTTTCTTTTTTAGTTTTCTGATTTTTTTTTTTTAAGTTAACCAATCGCGGGCCACCATGTGTCGTGGGGCCCGCAAACAGTGCAGAGAACGCAGCAAGGACGTTCCCTATTTAACGACTTTTCTCCTTTGTCCCTTCTTGGTTTTGCCAAATTGTGGTCCCCCCTCCTTTAAGGACACCAGCAAGGACCTGCAATAATGTTGGTCTAATATCAAAGGAGGCTGAGAAAAGCTCTCATAATGACTAGGTATGCAAAATAATATAGACATAAATAATTTATATCTTAAAGGTTGTTTTTCTAATTTGATTCTCGTTTAATAATAAGGAGATTAAGTGGATGTTATTATTAAGAACATAAATACATTTCAATCATTTTTTTAATTTGTGTGCAAAATGTCAAAGTGACACTCTTCATGGACATAGGAAGTATATAATTTAAGCATTAAAAATTTAGATTTTGATTGATATATCAGTTAAGAAATTAGCTAATAATAAATGTGAATATTGACCTTTCACAAAAGGGAAAATATATATTTTCTTGGTTTTTTTGAAAAAACTTCCTTTTTACAATTATAAATACTCACTAAGTACATCATTTTAGTTATGCAAAAAAAAAAGACGAACACAAAAAAAAAAAAAAGAGAAATCACCTTTGATATTCATTGGTATTCTACTTTTTTCAACATGTGAGTTTAAATCAAATAGTTTTTTTTTAATTAACTATTCGTACTCCTCATCAGCATGATTATACATATATCGATAATTTACATGATATCGTTACAGGTACAGTGATTCTGGCACGAACTGGATATCAGCCTTGCAAGAAGAACTCTGATTGTGCTAGACTCAAATGTCCATCACCACTAGGACACCCCACGTGTGTTAAGGGTGGTTGTGAATGCCCTTTTGAAGAACATACGGTATTACCTGCAGACCCTGTTCGAAAACGCGGTCTCGGCGGCCGGTTAATCGCCGGATTTGCGTGAAACGGTGGGGAGCCGTGGCGTTTAACGATACTCGGAAAAAAAAATCGGAAAACTAAATTAACTCGCATTTTTTCTAGATTTTAAGTCTGCAATCACATCTACGTTATAGATTTGATTTATTTTGATGAAACTCTACTAAAATAACAACAAAAATCATTGAAATCGAAAAAAAAAAATGAAAACGGCTGTAGGTGGAAAAAAAATCGCAGAGGTAAAAGGTTGAAGACAGGGTTGTTTTGGTCATTTAAAGGTCATTAAACCTAATTTTTTTTTTAAAACAGCAAAACGGGCTTCGAACCCTGGGCTATCAGTGGTAAACAAAGGCAAGTTTCCACTGGACTAAATAATAACAATGGTATTTATGCGCATATCTAATATATATCCTCAAAACCTATTTAAAAACCCTAAAACTACTCCCCGATTAATCCCCGTATAATTCCCGCTTAATTGATTCGGCGCTAGGCGCTACCCGACCGCACGCATAACGCCTAGCGAGTTTTCGAACAGGGCCTGCAGATGATATATACCAACTGTGGTGTGGCTGTTTGCTTTGACAATTGCAAGGCAAAAGGAGAAGTATCTTATGCTTGTCTTTTGAACCAATGCTACTGTCGCAAACCTCCCATGTAGATTTTACAAAGAATTTCGAGTCTATATATAAAAATCAAATCGAAGCTCTTTTTATGAACTAGTAATATTAATTTCTCAATTTTCCCGAAACAAAATATCAATTGTCTGGATATATATTTAGTAGTTGTTAGGTTTTTCACGTATTCCTTTTTAGATTTGTTCTTCCCGCACATATGTTCAGAGCCGTGGGCAAGGGTTAAATAAAGTTATGCTTGTAATTGTTTAGTGGGATTGTACTAGATTGTTTAAGTTTTCTTTGGCTATGATTGACAGCGGTAAAACATGTTAGAGCTGAGACCGATCTAAGAGACATGTACGACCTTTTCAGCCATCTGTGAGCTATTTTACAGTGAAAAGAAAAATATCATGGAAATTTATCGTAAAAATAAGAGAGGATGATTTTCTACATAAACAAAAAAAAAACGAAATTTTTTATCATTTTTTGGTAAATAATAAGAGACCTTTTGTTGAAAATCTAAATCCATAAAATAGCCATCCTGTTGGATTTTTAAGTTGATGCCGCTGGGTTTCAGATATCAGCCCATGTGAAACAACTGCCGGCATAAGACCTTTGAAATGATTTTCTAACGGACATTGCATAAACTAATTGATATGAATTATAATTGTTTGGTTTCTTTTTTTCAGGAATAAGACATACTAGGTCAAGATCCGCTCCTTGCGCGGAATGAACATTATATATATAAATTATTTTATATATTATATGTTTATAACATATTATGAAATAATAAATATATATTAAAAAATTAAAAAGTCATTATCTACTACTTATATAATTAAATTGGTGCGAACATATAAATAAATTTTATAAATCAAAAAAATAATTTTTCTATTTGATATGATATATAATTAAATTTAAATGATAGGAACATATATATGGTATATTTTAATATTAATATTCATTAGATGATGCCTTTTGCTCATATTTTTTTTTAATCATTTGTATATGTTAAAGCAAAAAGTCTAAATTAGTTATAGCAAAATTGCCACTGCGGGATTAATGGTTTAAGTAATTTAAAATATTTTAAAAAATTAAGTTGTCAATATTTTTTAAATATTTATCAAAAAAATGTTCAAAGTAAATTTCAAAATTAAGATATTTATGTATTTTTATATGACATATAGTTTAATTTAAAATGATACATATATTTATATATCTTTTATTTTTGATACTTATTAAATGAGACTTTCAACTTATATTATTTTTTAATTATTTGTATCATATCATAACAAAAGTTTTAAATCATAGATCACAAAATTTGAATGTGAAACTTTTAACAGATTTAGTAATTTATACTCGTTTTTAAAAATTCAAAATATAATATATAAATAATTTTTTTAATTTTTATTATATGATTATTATGATTGTTTAATTTATTTTAATAGCTTAAAATTAAACAAATATAATTATAGTATACTGTTATTTTTTCAAATCTTTATTATTCAAAATCATTAATTGTCATATATACTTTAGCCACATTAGCCAATTTCGTAATCTTATTTAAGGAAATAGTGAAGCACATTAATAATGTATTTATTGTGGTTTAATAAAAAGCTTATTATATATTTAGATGGACCAACTTACTTTTATAAGGATTCTAAAAATCATTCTAGTGATGACACGTGGCTACAAAAAAATGTTGCAATGCTTCTCAAATAATATATAGGGGATTTTTGCCATTAAGTACAACGGTGGTACCTTCTATTAGAAATTCATTGACCAAACAAATTTGATAAACCAGACGCTTTTTCAGGTTGCATCTAGAATGAAGCTATGATCTTTATCTCGTGTTCAGATATTGGTCTTACAAGCTCCTCATTGATTTCATCTGATACATCGTGTTGACACGTGGCTACAAAAAAAATGTTGCAATGCTTCTCAAATAATATATAGGGGATTTTTGTCATTAAGTACAACGGTGGTACCTTCTATTAGAAATTCATTGACCAAACAAATTTGATAAACCAGACGCTTTTTCAGGTTGCATCTAGAATGAAGCTATGATCTTTATCTCGTGTTCAGATATTGGTCTTACAAGCTCCTCATTGATTTCATCTGATACACCGTGTTGAACTTGTGCCAGTACGAGATCAAACTGTAGGGTTTGAGGAGTATAAACGAGTCCGTAGCAATAGCTACAATTTATTTTCCACAGATTCTTCACTGTTCCTAGAGTCATCAAGAAGACTGGTGATCTTAATTTTGTACTGTCTTTGTTTTGTTATGGCCTGAAATAATTTTTAAGTTTCAATCACTTTCTAAAAGTCGTGTTTTCAGTATATCTCTTCTGCTTTTAAAACCTTATCAATACTATTAAAACAGGAACATGACCTACTGATATAGGTGTGGTCCAACTATTTTAATACAATTATTAAAATTTCTTATTAATCATTTAAGATAAATATTATACAAAAAAATATATATATGACTAAAAACACAAATATAAAAATTAAATTTCAACAAATATGTAAAACAAAAAAATATTTAGCTCTTTTAATGCCTCAACTTTACTTTACGTAATAGCATTATCATCTGCATACAAGTTGTCAACATGTTCCTGTTGAGATCATTTGATCTTCGCCAATGCCTTGTTTAAAATTCAACATTTAGTTTTTGTTTAATCTTTAAAATAAACTATATAGTTTAAAATTTGTTTTCATTGGTTTAAGATAGTAAAAATTAATCATTGTTAGATAATATAATTTTTGTTATTTAAAAATATTCTTTATAATTTTAAAAGTTAACATCGACAAATATTTAACATATGGAGGTATAGTATTACAACTTTAAATTATATCTATTTAATTTATACTATTTATAAATCTAATAAATCATCTATTGCTTAAATCCAATTATTGATAGTCTAATAAAAATTTCTTGTATGCCCAAAATTTAAATGATAAGATTAGAGATTAAATGTAACATGATTTTCTATGAATATGTCAATTAGGTCTATTTTTTAAAAAATCACACATTAATCAATGTTGTGACTTTTATTTTAATATATAAGATGTGAACAAAAACGAAATCAGCCATTAATATGGTGGTCCTAGTCTTCTGACCTTTCTTTTGGTAGTTTAAGGGCTTTCCTGTTATCAGATCGCGATCACTAGAAAATTAAGCATCAACATTTTCTTTTATAAAGAAAAAAAATTGATGCATTGTTATGAATTATCCATCTTGTAAAGGTTTTGAGTCTCAAAATCTTGTAAAGTTTTGAATCTCAAAATCGCGTCAAAAGTCTAGCACTAGATATTGGAGAAATATTCCACATCGGAAATATGAAAAGGGACTTGAGTAATATACAAAAGACTTGGATCAATCCACTAATAGTCAATTGGTTTTAATTTGGAAGCCCAAGAAACTTATCATGGTATCAGAACCTGACTTTGATACCATGTTAGATTCGGGTTTATTATCGGCTTCCAACTTAAAACCAATTGGCGATTAGTGGATTGACCCAAGGCTAGATCCGCTTGCCTCAAGGCTGAAATTTTCCGATGGTGTGGCGTCACCATCGCTGTCCTTCGCTCCTTGCTGTTTCTCTGTGCGTCTAAGCTGTTGTCGAAACGGTGATGCTTTGGGTTGGTTGGAGACAGGTCTCCAGTTGGGCGCTCAGACGTCTCTCTCTCTCTCTCTCAATGAAGCTGCTCCAGAGGCGGGGTTTTGTCCGGTCCGCTTGCTCTACATGGGCTTTCGGTTCAACAGATGTAACGGTTCCGGTTAAGAGATTTGGAGGCGACAATCTCTAAGTCTCAGACCGAACGACGGCATCATCAGATGGTATCTCTGCCTCGTGTTGTCATGGTATGTGGATCTCGGGTGGGTTTGTCTGCTTGTGTTTGTGATTTTTAGGGTGGTCTGTGATTTGTAGTCTGTCTTGAAGTTGTAGGAAAATGTTGCATCAGGGAGGACACCTATCTCTCTCCTTCTCGCGTGGACTGGTTTGTTCTTGCAGTCTTTACCACTTTTTTGGTCCAAACTTGTTATGTTGGTTTCCATCTCTACTGTCTAGCTTCTAGTCTTTGTTTAAAGTTAAGATGTGATTGAGTTAGCTCTGTTGTTTAGTTTCATGTAGTTCTCTATTACTAGTATCCTCTTGTAACTTCTGTCAAAAACAGAAAATTTTGGTATTAATCAATATAACATTTTACCAAAGAAAAAAAAACTTGCTTCGATAACTCTGATTGTGTTAGACTTAAATGGTCAGGAAAACATGGACAATCCACGTGTGTGGACACTGACTGTGAATGCCCTGTTCAAAATTATGGGGCATTACCTGATGACACCAACTGTGATGTGGCGGTTTGCAGTGATTATTGCAAGGCAAAAGGAGAAGTAGCTTAGAGCAAGCGCGTTAATAAACTCCCGGTTGGGATTCACAATTTGATTTTTTTATTATATATTTTTTTTCGTTTGATTTTTTTTTTTAAAAACTAAAATAAAAAAAAAATTGACCAATAGCGGGCCACCACATGGCGTAGGGTCCGCTAAACAGTAACGACCCGGGTTCATGCGGAAGGAGCGTGGCGAGACGAAGTCATGCATATTGGATTATTTTAATATTTTTATTTTCTCGGTAACCGTGTTAACTCCAGTTTAAACCGCTGATGCGGATGCTCTTATGCTTATCTTTTGAACTATTGTTACTGTTGCAAACCTCCCATGTAGATTTTACAAAGAATTTACATTTTACTGATAAAAATCAAGTTCCTTAAAATATCAAAGCTCTCTATATTAAATTTTATTACAATAAATTAATTTATCTCATGTAAAATATTAATAAGTTTTAAACAAAATAGACTTTTCACTAAATCAATGCACTTTCTAACATGAATAAAAAAATAAAAATATTTATTTATGCAAATATCACTATTGTTAAGTTAATATTATAATAATTTAGTTTTTTCAATAACATTTTGATCAAAATAAATCTAGATTCTTAGGGAGATTATTGGTTAGTGAATTTTCATGAATTTAAGAAATTTTGATATTTCATTGTTATTGGTTATTGGATTTAAAAAGTCTTAATGAAATTCATTGTTATTGGTTTAAGAATTTTTAAAATCTATTCAAATCTCTTGTTATTCAAAAAGTTTAATTATTATTGATTTTCTAATTCTAACTAAATCTAGTGTTATTGGAAGATAGATTTTATTCATTTTTACTCATAAGACTCAACTTTCAAAATATCATATGTATCCATGTGATAAAAAACTAGAAAACAAAATAGTTTTCTTACCAAATATCTTTTGCACTTTAAATCCGCATTATATTCCAAAACTATAATCCATTACAATTGTATATACTTTTACATTTTAATATATAATTATATTTATAAATATTAAAAAAATTAAAATACAATTTTTAAAATAGTTACAAAAACATTTTTTTTAAATCGATTTTTTTTTTAAAGTTCGAATTTGAAAACATATAATTCTAACTAACAAAAAATTAAAAACAAAATCGAAAATTACTAAAAAGGTATAAAAATTTCGAATTTATAAATGTATAATTCGAAATTAAAAAAAAACTTTTTTTTATTTTTATTATTTATATAACTATAAAGCAATGAGTAAAATAATAATCTTTTGCCTTTTTAATGAGATTTATTTTGATCATTTTCCTTTTTGAGTGCTTTTTGGTGACAAAAAAAAAACTATTTAAAAGAATTACCCAATTTTGTATGTTTCACTATCATTATTATTTTTTAATTTGAAAAAAAAAATGAAAAATCAGTCTATATGATTTATAAAAAAAATTATATATTCAGTTGACAAAAAAGAATGATAGAAAAAAGTAATACAAATTCATGAAAATCTATACCAATCTAAAAAAAGTTATGATCAAATGTGTTATTGGTTTATATATTTTGATTGATTTAGAAATCCATATAGTATTTATAAATCCAAATAAAATATGCAAATCCGGAGGTTTTCCCTTGGATTTGAGTTTTTGTATTTTTAACTAAAAAATTCAAACAAATCCATTCAAATCCATTATAAAATCAAATATATTAGTAAATCCGTACGATTGAATAACACTTGATTTGATGTAGAATTTATGAATCATTTTAACCAATAACACCTGATTTTAATACAAATTTGAAAATCACAGAACCAATAACACTAGATTTAGTTCGGATTTTCAAATCCATTAAAATACAACAACCAATAACCCCTAAAAGTCAATATATATAAATTTCGCAATCCACATAACTGTTTTAAATCAGTCAACTCTTAAAATTCACAAACTCTATACAAATTCATCTTCCAATAACTCCCTCTTAATCTATTCAACAAGACAAATCTAGAAGAATTTTAATTTTTAAATGTGGATATACCAACTCATATATCGATTAAACATTATATATTTAAGGCAGCTTTCTATATTTGCATCATATAAGAAACTTAGCATTTGTTTTATGTTGTTAGTTTAATACAAAATCATGTACATTGTATTAAAATGAAATAAAATTGGGATGTGTGTATAACAGTGAAGATCGGGTCCATTTCAAGGCAAATGCATCGGGTCTAGGCATTTCATTCAGTAAGGTATCAAATTTCCAAAAACTTAACCAAAAGTTCATTGGGATCAAAATGGGATTCTCTTATTAATATAATTTTTGAATCCAAATTGTTATCAGAATGTGGATCAAAGTTCAAAGATGTCCGAGCTATGAACGATTGTTGTCGGATTCTTCAAGCCTCACAGGCACAAGACCAGAGACTGAGACTCCCAATCTCGATTTCACTTTAGCTATACCAAACCTCCCTCTTCGAAAAACAAAAGAAAAACTGCTTATAACGGGTTGGGTTTTATTCGTCGAAGCTTGGCCCAAGACCAACAAAACTTGATGGTGACACTGTCACCACCTTATGAGATAATTTGAAAGTTATACGGTGAAATAAGTCCAGAACTAAAGTTTTATTCGCTTCCGTAAGAGTGTTCAAAAAAAAAAAATTATCTTCCGTAAGTATTAACTGATACATTTTATATAACATACATTAATTCAAAATTTAGGAGAATAAAACATATAAATTACACTCTGGAAATTGTTACGATAATTTACTACTGACAAAAAATGCATTATAAACAAAAACCAAACTCACTTTTAATCATCGCCTGATGTTAATTATACGTCAAGTTTGTTAAAGTGATCACATTTGCGTCTCACTTCTCCATCGTTATCGCCTTTAACGCCGACCATGCCTAGTTTTTCCATGGCACGAGCAAAATCGTCGAAGAAAGCCGTCTGGTTATCCGCATATAAATCCACAAACGGTCTCGTGCCATTGTCTTTGAACAAGGCGTGGTCGGAAGCTAGCAGTCCAAGACCTCTTTTCAAGTTCTTGAAGTACATATTATCGAATTTTCCTGGCGTTATCGGGTCGAGAAATGCCGCCATCGACTTATTTACCGTGTGATCCTTGCATAGATCTTTAAGACGGTCTGCGTATCGCGAATCGAGCTCTGGATCAGCCCGTGGTCCAAATAACCGGCTGCTGAATTCTATGCAGTGAGCGAATCCCACAGTGTGCCCGCCGCTAAGTGCAACCATTTCCTTTAGAGAGAAACCATTCTTTTTGAATATCGACATCATGTCGTGTACCGTGTGATTTGCTATTGGTATGTTTCCATGAACTTTATGGGCTTTCGATTCAAACCCATCTTTACGACCTAATTTGACTTCATAGAAAGGTCCACCAACAATTGTGATAAGGTCACGCGTGGACTGAGCCAGGATGTCTGCGCATGACACCACACCAGGACAAGACAATTCAAGAGCGGTCTTAATGCGCGTCACGATATCAAACGCGTCTCCTGGAAGCGACTCGTTGAGCTCATCGTCGCGTTCAGCTTTGTTGAAAGAATTTGTAGCGACTAGTACCGACGCATCGCATCCTTCTAAGAAGCAATCGTGAAAAAAGACACGGAGCGTTCCAGCAGCTGTCGTTGGCTGTTGAGCTTGCTTTGTTGTAACTGTTTCACGAACGATTTTACTGAAATCGGGACATGTTTTTTGGTAATAGTCTTTCGTTAAACTTGTTGCTGGTGCCGATAATATGAGCGGGACAAAGGCTAAGACGAGGAAGAAAACGTTAAGAAACCATGATGTCAACATTGTGAATTCATGAGACGTATATCGATTTTTCTCTCGTAAAATATGGAGATTGGAATTTAAATTAAGATGTCTACGAGGTAGACCTCTCTATTTGATTGTTGTCGAGAAAAAATAGAACCATGTACGTACGTGTGGTTGGAGTTAGCATTTTTTCTCTTATTCTTCCTATATTTGTGATTTCCTATATATAGTATATTGTAATTATAAAGGTTCTTAAATCATTAGTTAAGACCATCATTAAGGGGGAACCTTATTAGGTTTCTTAGGCAAAAAGGTGATTAAAATTAAATCAGAACAAAAGAAAAAAGGAGTTACCGATCCTTAATTAGGGTGTTTGGTGATCGATTATATGTGGGGTGTTAGAGCCACGTGTCAGCTTCGTAGATTAAGTTATATTTTCTATTTTTTTTTATTTCTTTCTTTCTTCTCTTTCTTTTTTTTTTTTCCCTCGTCGCTGTGTCTTCTTGTTTTCTCCGTTCAAAAGACAGAGGCGAAACCCATCGCCACCACCACCAATAGAAACCACCACTGATCCTCCACCGATAGAAACCACCACCGATCAAAACCACCACCGATCAAAACCACCACCGATCCTCCAAACCACCACTGATCCTCCACCGATCGAAACCACCACCGTTCGGAGGAAAGGATCGAACCCACCACCGATCCTCCACCACCAGTCTCTCTGTCTTCTCGTGTTCTCCGTGACAGAGAAAGGATCGAAACCCACAACCAAGGCCGACAATTTCTCTGTCCCTCGATCTTTCTGGATTCCTCTGTCCCTCGATCCTTCTCTACCTTGATTCCTCTGTCGATCGATTCATCCAATCTTCTCAGTTCAATTTTAAAAAAAAATTAAGAACCCCTAATTAAGAAACTACCATTGGAGGACACATTTATAATTGTTTCTTAACTCAAGTTCTTTGGTGAAAAAAAGTACAATCAATTAATAAAAAAAGCAGTAAGAACCCCTTTTGGGGTAATAGGGTTAATGTTGCTCTAATATGGTTTGGCTACTACGTACGTTTTTTTTCCTTTGCTAAATTGGGCTTCTACGTACGTTGGCTAAACACAAACATGAATGGTAAATGGGGAAGTGTGAATGTTAGTAGGAAAGATTTGGATGTGTAAAAACCTTGAGGATAGCTGTATGTTTCCGTTTTGGGTTGTGTATATATCAATCAATCATAGGCTCGCTCGTTGGTCTTTTGGAGGGATATGCATGCGTTATTGTATAATATTTTGGTTTTAAATGACTTCTCCATTGGCTAATTTCTTTGCCGTCGGTGAGATTTCTTTGTAACTCTTGATTCACAGTTTATATCTCTAAAAACAAGATATTCCATGTGATAAACAGTGTTTATACTTGAACTTGAAGTTAGAAAAATCATGTTATTACATGGTCTTTTAGTTCAGTATCTATTTAATAATTGGGTATCAAGACTAAAAACTTATATTAGTATTTTCTGTCAAACATCCATATATCTACGTTTATGATTATTATTTCCCCTCAACAATTTTTATTTTTATGCATTTTGTGATTGGATGTGTAAAAGTGCATTAACAAGTAAAACCATGTATTTTCTGAAATGAAAAACAAAAAGTAGCTGGGAAAAAAGTTTACGAATGGGTTATGGATTCAAAAGGAAAAATATACAGTAGAATTACATAAATTCAGGTACAATTAATTTATCAACCTACTCCTAGGCTTCTAACTGAGACACAGATTGATATCTTTAGGTTTTATGACCATTCATCTACGAGTAATCGAATACTCGTTGAACCAAATAGCAAAACCACATTATCTAATATAGTCGGGAGTCATATTAGAAGCTCCGGTAGCATCCGATACCCTACTAGGCCAAAGATTAAAAATGAAGCTAACATAAGATGCTAAATGACTCGCCTAATATAATTATACTATAAAAAACATGCTGCACTGAATAATTCACATGAACTAAATTACATGCACACATGTACTGCTAAGTGATTAGCCAAACAGGTCTCATACGAGTTACATATTTTTATCCCTACATAATATTTGTAACACCATCAGATCTATTTCATATCATTTACAAATATCCAATGATACATTTTTGATGTATGTGGTGAGCTGCATTTTCAATTTTAGTTAATGTACTAACAAACTTTATGGAACGAAAAGGGAACACGGCTTAAAATATTTTGTTGGCTACTTTCTTATTTATAATGATTAAAATTAAAGTTAATCACGGGTTTTCCGTAATTAAATCACTTTGTAGACATTGTGGGTGATTGGTTAGGTTGTAACTGTAAAAAATTTATTTTAGCATTTTGTCTGTAGGATTTTTAATTTAGCTTTAAGTGATGTAGCTTTAAATTTTTCTAAAGTTAAAAAAATGGGACTTTAGAAAATAAGATGTTTACAACCATTTTTTGTGTGTTTTTGTTGTAGTTTTAATTTTTTGATTGTAACTTTAAAAACCAAAATATAGCATGATTGATAGTATTTAAGGTTGTAGATAAAAATTAAAGTTAAAGTCACTTATTACAACTCAACCAATCACCCCCAATTATTCACAAACTGTACGAGAAATTGGGAGAAATTGGGACGATGATGATAACAACAATGACGAAGAGTTGGACAATGAGGGATGATCAATTGATTACTGCGTCTCTGTTTAGTAACATGGCCCATGAGGCAAATGACTCAATTAAACACAAGCTTTTCGAGAAGAAGAAGAAAAAAAAAATTAAACAACCAACTTACAACAACTAATAAAATGAAACAAATACCATATATTTGAATTGTGTGGTGTATTACCATGTTTTCCAAAAAATGGAATGGTTGTTGAAAGATATAAAATTCTATAAATTGATTGGCTAGACATACAAGTGAGACTATATGTAATATAATCTTGCTCTTGATTTGAAAGGGAACAAAACTAATCATAGACAAATATTGACTTGTGACCAACAAAATCATGTAATGCTTAAGATGCCATCCCTCATATCAATTTGTTGCTTACCTTGCCACCACATTTCTACATTTAATATGATCTTGTGGACATTTATTATTATATAAATCTCACCATTCTCTCTGACCAACATTTGTTAGGAAATTAAATAACCAATTTGTTTGTTAATGTTAGATACCAGTTTTGGTTAACGTGTTACTGTGAATTATATATACGATGCCTTTATTTATTGTACATATTCCTCCTAACATTTGATAATCTTATTTTTACTTTTATATATACAGTTCTTTTTGTTCAAAAAAATATATACAGTTCTTATTTTTTCCCGAAGCATATGTCATAATTTGTAATGATGCCTACAAATCACCTACTATTTATATTCATCGTTTTAAAGACTTATACAGCATATATATTTTTTTTTTGATCAAAACTTATACAGCATATATAATATGCAACTCCAAAGCGTGAACCGTCTATAATTAATGAGAAACGTGAAGTGGGCAGAGAGATAATGTAATTTGAATTCCTTACTTGAGGAATAAATGACGTCCAATTTTTATGCATGTAGCCATTCTACATATCTGCATCTTTCAAGTGACTCTTACTCTTTCTTAATATCAAAAATGTGAACAATAAATTGTTTTAAATTACCATAGAAATTCGGGAGATTAAGCTCATAGTCTAATAATCTACTATATGTCGGAAGTCAGATTTTAGAAATTAATTCTGATTTAAATAATAACATTTCGTATCAGAATGGTTTAACTTGGAGCACAAGTAAACAGCACCTTCGCCGGAAAATGAAATTGTTGGGCAGAACTCCTAGACACTACAAGATATTACGAACATAGCTACTGGTAATTCACGTGCAGCATGCAAAACTTTCATAGCTATGTGTTAAGAGGATAAGAAGTTAACTAACGTTTATTAGTAGAAAGTTTGTTCTGTCTTCAATCACCATTACTCGATTTGGTTGGTGTGGACTCCTCCTCTAAAGGGAAAACAACCAAGTGTGTTCTGTCTCCATTACTATATGGCTACTTACATTAATAAAGAATGTAATGATAGTAAATGTTTCACTGGTGTCCAAAGTTTTAATTAATTTTTGGAACTTGTTAGGACTAACTTAAGGAAAAATAAGGACCCACCTCATAGTAAGACAAGTCCATACCTTGTGTTTCTTTAGCTAAACTCGTCAATTAACCTTCTTAGCTTTTGTTAGGTCTCTCTTTTCTTTTGTTGATACAGTAAAAAAAAAACAGTACCTAGTATTATATACTTCTCTTCCCTCATCGATAAGTCTTTTGTGTAATGTTCTTGGTCGATAAATGCTTTTACTGGTTTTAACTGTACTTTTAGATGATATTGTAGTACTATAAAAAAAATTAGATAAATGCTTTTACTGTATTTTATTGTATATTTTAGTACTAAATATTATTTTTGTTAAGTATATTAAATATCATTTAAAACTTAGTTTTTTGTTAACTAACTTTTTTCTTGAGTATCATTTTTTTTTTTGCTAACTAGTAGTATCATTTGTTAACGAACTTAAAGATGTCTCGATTAATATACTCCTTAAAACAATTATAAAGAGTAAGAAAAATTAGTTTTAAAAACTACTTCATCCGTTCTACAAAGATAGATTTTCTAGTGTTTTCACACGTATTAAGAAAACACATTAAATCACTATAATAAATGTATCATTTTCTGTAATTTTCAAATTTCAATAACTTTTAACCAATAGTAATTCAATAAAGTCAATTAAGTTTAAAACACAAAACTTCTATCTTTGTGAAACACGTTTTTTTAAAAAACATATATCTTAATGAAACGGAAGAATATGATACATCTTGGATGCAAAGGCCATGCATATGAAATTAATACCAGTGATATATCAGTCTATTTGTATATGATATTCCTTGATCATATAGATATAGTGAAGTATAGAAATATAAAAGTAATATTTTCTATGTTCTCAAATATAAGATATTCTAGGTAAAATACGCTTATTAAAAAAATTATTTTTAAGTATTATCTATAAATTAAAACTATTCAACTAACTACAAAATAAAACTATTAAATTTGATTGGTTACATAAATTTTGATAAAGTTAAAGCAATTTAGAAATATGAAAACATCTTAAATATTGAAACATAAAAAAACTTCTAAACATCTTACATTTCTGAATGGAAGGAGTAAGATTTATCTACTAAAGCAACAAACTAAATATGGACGAGAAAATCATCGCATCGCTTATGCTACAGTATTTTTATAAGTTATAACTAGATTTTGACCCGCGCTTTCGAAGCGCGGGATTTTTTGGATTACAAACAGATTTTTCATATGAGTTAGTATTTTGGGGTTGATGTACGTTATTATGTTACAAAGCCGTATTATGTCTAGGTAGGAATTTATTTAAAAAGTTATATAATTTATGAGTTAGTTTATTTGAGATTTTGTATGTACAGTCTTATTTAACTCTCTGTTGGGTCTGGACATTTTACTCGGATCTAAAAAATCAACCCAAAAATATATGATTGGTTCGGGTCTGAGTTCAGAAAAAATACTTATTAGGTGATTTCTTGGACCTACGGATCTTGTTTCGAGTCCGGATCCTACCCGAGACCCAATCATATATCCAAAGAAACTAAAATATTTTGTGATTATGTATATTTATTTCAGATATGTTTTCATTTTTACAAACATATTTCAAATTATGGGATTGTGTTTTTGGTTATAGTTTTGAGTTTTGGATAAAAAATTAAATTTTTGATGAAATTTTGGTTATTTTTTTTTTGTTTTTCGGGTCAAATTTTAAGTAAAATTTTGAGAGCTTTTAGGTATTTGAATATGTTCGGTTAATTGTTTTGGTTTTGGTATTTTTTATGTTCATTATTTTTTGGATTCTTCGATTTAGGTAAAATCATAACATAATTCATAGTTGAATTTAAACATTGCAGAACAATGATGTAGTTTGTAGTTTGTTCTTAACATAATTATTTCATATATTTATTTCATAGCTTTTCGTGAATGGAGATGATGAGATTGTAAACTATTTGCGCTGTAAAATTATGCAAGTTTTGTTAACATCAATCTATTATAACAATAATCTCATGGTGCGCTTCATACAATATAAATTCTAATAATGATAGGTCGATGCTAAAAGCATAATTGTGTTTGAGGTTAAGGGCCCACCATATAGATTGTTGGACAAAAATCAGTTAGATCATTTTACGGGATTTATATAGTTAGATTAATTGTTTGTATGACTAAAAATAATAAATAATAGATAGGTCCAATGACTTTTTGTAAGTAGATTTATTAAAACTCCTTCCTTTTTAATAGTATTGATAAACATTATACGAAAATGTTTGTGATTTTGCAAAAATGTTTTTGTATTTATAAATTAAATTTCTTTTGATAAAATTAATCAGAACAAAAGTCTTCTGAAATCTGAATATTACTAATTTGCGGGGAGAAAACAAGTATCAAAACTTTAAGAAATATATAGAGGAAGATTCAAACAAAAGTAGGGGGGTTAACATTAATGAAAATCATGCATACAATGTGGACAGCCTTAAAAGTCCCACAAGTCTGTCTGTACCCTTTCGTCCCTTCCCCTCTAAAACCTCATCTTCCCCATTTATTTCTCCCATTCTTTCTCCTTTTCTCGATAATTACTAATTAATTAATCATCTCCTTAATTAACTCTTAAAATCACCAAGCAAATCAAGATTTTCATCATCATCATCATTCATTTCCAACACACGCATGCCCTTATTCGCTAATAGTGAATGCATAGATTTTTTAACTCTATACACTTTCATTGATAATCAATGGCAGTTCGGACTCACCATCCGTCGAGATTCCTCTTCGTCAACAAGTAAAAATATTCATCTAATATTAATATCCAATGTTTTAAAATGTATGCATGTTTTGTGTATGTGATGTTTTGATTTCTTATAAAAAATTTATTGAGCAGTAACGGACAAGAAGATAATAATTGCTCGTTGCAGCCTCAAGACACTCATTTCACTTTGATCAAAGCTGGTCTGTTTCTATTCCCATATCGGTTACTCTCTTCTTCTTCATACAGTGCAATTAATCGTTCTCGACAACAAAAAAAAAAACAGGGGTAGTTGATTCAAGAAAGCGATCAAGAGACGTTTCATCGGTGGGTTTTATTCAGTTCTCGTCCGTAGCTGCTCAGATGAACCCTCCACCGCCTAAACCGCCGCAAGTTATCGGTATGAGCGAGTTGTTGCAGAGTCATAACTGGAAAACGCTTAACATGGTTTCCACTGGTCTTCTTCGTTCATCTCATGAGCAGTCACAGAATGGAGAACAGCTGCTTTCGTCTTCTTCTATGCTTCCTGGAGATCTCGCCGGAGAATCAAAACGTCAAAGAGATGAACTCGACAGTTTCATTCAAACTCAGGTGTTTTGTTTTATCTAACTAGATCTAAACTGTGGTTTCGTTTTTTTTTTTTTTTTTTTTTGTCTGTGTTGAGTTTTATTTTATTTTTTTAGGGTGAGGAGCTTCAGCGTAAGTTAGCGTTGTACGGAGAAAGTCGTTACGTAGAGCTATTATACGCCGCGGAGGAGTTAGCGGGACGGAGGGTGAGAGAAAAAGAAGCAGAGCTAGAGAAAGCCACGCGCCGTCACGCTGAGCTAGAGGCGCGTGCAGCTCAGCTCACGGAAGAGGCGCTAACGTGGCAGTTAAGAGCTGCGACGCGGGAAGCCGAGGTTTCGTCGTTGCATGCTCATATTCAAAAAGTCATAGCGAGCCAAGCTACGGCGGAGAAACAGAGAACGATCGGCGGCGAGACGGAGGAAGCGGAGGACGCTGAGTCGGTCTTCGTGGATCCGGAGCGGATCGAATTGATCGGACCTTGTTGTAGTATTTGCCGATGGAACTCGGCGACGGTGATGGCATTGCCGTGTCGACATTTGGTTCTTTGTAAAGGATGCGACGGCGGCGGCGGCGATGTGCGTGTCTGTCCGATTTGCCTCGCCGTTAAGAATTTCGGTGTCGAAGTTCTATTTTCTTGATTATGATTTATTATTAATGGGCCCATTAGGCCCATTCGCCCATCTTAGCCGAGGAACAAAGGATACAGCCGTACAAAAAGAAAAGTCTATCTCGACCTACGTAAAATAATATGCGTATGACATTCGAAAATTTAATCTAGTTGATGTACATAAGACATAGCCACATGTTGTGGGATCTTTTCGTTTTGCCATCTTATTTCACTTTGTTTTTTTTTTGAAATTATCTGCTTCTTTTTATTTTATTTGCAGTATATTAGAAAATCGTTTTAGAAAATCTAATAAATATTTTTGATGAAACTAATGTGTATATATATATATCTATATATATATAAAATATAATATTTTGGGACTTGAAGATGTACGCATAAAAAAATTTATTTGTATAGGTTAAACGAGGTGTCTTGTCCGCACATGCGGGCATAATCTTTTTATAGATATTTATTATTTTATAATTTGTTAATTTAAAAACAACATGTTAAGTTATTATTTATATTCTTAACAAGTTTATATCAAACATAAAATAATTTATATATGACAGCAAATTTCATTAAAATATATATACTAATTATTGTTTTGAAATTTTCAAAACACTCATATATTAGAAATGTTTTAGACTATATTTTTATACAAATGTTGTTTCTTCATTAATATTTAATTATATACTATTTTATATCTTAACTTTTATAATAAAAATATTATTTAAAGATAACAACACAACATATAAGTATTATCTTATTTTTTAGAAATATAAAATATTATTTCAAGATAACAATAAATATATGAGAATTATCTTCTTAGAAATTTAATATTATTAATATAAAATTCGTTTTTAATTAAATTATTATATATAACAATTTATTAAGGGTAACAACGACATTAACCAGTCTAACTTTTAACGTGAAAGCTCGATTCCGAAAATTTATTTCGCAAATAATAGTATAGATTGTGAGCATAGTTACTTTAATGAGTATTTTTTAAAAACATAAACAAAAACAAAAATTATATGAACTACGGCTTGACCCACGCACATTACTTGATTTATGAATGAGACTTTATATATGTGAGTATTTATTACTAATTCAATCTTTATGTCAATTATATCAAATGGTAAAAAAATTAAAAATTTTGAATTTACAAAAGGAAATATAACTATATGATGAAAATAAGATTCGAGATGTTTGTCTCATAAAAATAGTGTTTTAAAAAAAAATTGGACCCATTTATTTACTTAAAACTCTTCACAGCCTACAAACAATGGTATTTATAAATGATCTTGAATTGACATGTGCATTAAATTCAAGATAATATGCATACCATGAGGAAAATACGTGCATAAATTGTTATACAATGGAATTGGTCTTAATTTATAGTATCAAATTAGCTTAATGAATGAGTAGAGTTAAACTTTAGTATCAGTGGAAATTTTACAATCACATGTATGTGCAAAATTTTATTTAAAAATAACTCTAAATTAATAGATTAGATTGTTAAGAAACTCATACTTTCCTTCACAACTTCATCTATTGTTATTTCTGAATGTTCATGCAATTTCCAAGTACATATCTACTAGTATAGGTATTTAGAATAATAGCTTAGAATAATCAGTATCTGTTCGAAAAAGAGTTTTGCCGAAAACAAAAATTAGAAGTTTAAAAAAATTAGATTAGTTTCATATTATTCAATATGTAACCATGAGTCTCTCACTACATGGTGATATTTACATTGAAAAGGAGTAATGGTTTTTAAACACCTGTAGTGAAATAGTCTCCAAGAGTTTCAAACTTCTACGACAAAATTCAGAATAGTATTTTCTTTGTCCTGTTAAAAATGGCAGATGACTTAAGAAAGATATTGCATGAGATAAAATTTTGGGGTGGAAAATTTCTTAACTCTACCTTAAATTTAATATCATTTTTCAAATTTACTTTTAAATGTTAATCATTTTTTATAAATACCTTTAGTTTATTATGAAATATACAAAATTCATCCTCATAAATTATTTATAAATGTTGAAGAATTATTTATAGAAATTTATAAATTTAACTTTTAACAATAATCACTAAACTCTAAACCCAAATATTAAAATATTTTTGATTAAATGTATTTTTGAAAAGTGATATCCCTCTTAGAATTTGATATTGATAATATGGTGATAAATTTATAGATAGATCGAGATTCTTGCTAAGAAGACATTTGGATTTCAAGGACAAACTGAAGTTCTACTCAAATTTTGCTAAAAATTAACTATGCAATCTGGTTATGGGTAGTATCTTCAAACATAATTCTCGAATATAGTTCATGTTTGCACCAATGGGCAATCAAGACCGTTGACATAAGGATTGTGAGTTTATGACGAATGATTTGAAGTTTCTCCAGTCAAATAAATGATAGTCAGATATATATCAGACTGAAGACTAGTACAGAAAAAAGGTATACAATATATGTTAGCAAGCAGGCGTATTTATGTCATTATTGTTTTTCATAAACATTGTCAGGTTGTTAAGTTACACTTGTTTTTGGTCATCTCTTGGTTTACTTTTATGTTGAATTATTGATACTAATAAACCTTTCCGGAAACAAAAAGCTGGCAAGCATCAAAATCCTTCTAGAACAAGAAGTTGACAAGATACAAAATGACCGAATTCTAGGAGCATTAGAAACCATAGTCCATAGATATATAGGAAGACGAAATAAAAACTATAGACTATACTCATCCGTCTTTAAGTTATTTTTTTTTGTAAATGATCCATCGTTAAGTTACACTTGTTTGTTTATGTTTGCTTGTGTGTTATGTATTTTTAGTGTCATGTAAACTTCTTTGAAATTAAAGGAGTAAACTTTCCTTATGATTTGCATCAACAGACTTGTCATTCCACGTGACAATAATGCGATCCAACTATTCATGTGACTCCTTTGTCCCTCAATAAACGATATGATGCAGAATTTGGATCCATGTACTTAATTATTCATCTACTTTTTTTGTACATATATAAATAAGCTCTGTTTTATGAACACTTTCACTTTGATCCGTAAAGATAACGCATATTTGATCAATCATATCATTTTTTATCTATTAAGCTATGTCATGATTCTTATGTCAAATTGAGAAAGTCCAGTCTGCAATCCAAGAGTAGGTATATGATGCATGTGAAAAGTCATGTCTTATTATCAATGAAAACGTTTACATTGTTCAAACATACAAAAAGCGCATTGTTAATCATAAAAATATCTATAGGAGATTAACATGACTCTAATGGTGATATGCACAAATGAGAAATATAGGGTCCGATTGGTAATGGCTGTAGCTTAAAAATTTTTGATGTAGAAAAAAATCTGTAAACTTTTTGCTATGGCTTTAGATTTTATTGCTGTAGAATTTTATGGAAAACACTAAAAAATTATTTTGGATATTTGGCTCTGCAGAGCACTTATACAGCTGTAGGTTATTTTAAGAGCTGTAGTTTCAAAAAAAAATTTAAAGCTTGATTGCTCTGAATTTGATGCTGTAGAAATAAATAGGACTGTGGACATCATCCACAACAACTACCATTCACCCCCATAATAGTCCATATTTATAAAAATAAAAATTGAATTTTGGTCACTAAGCTAACATGATCCTTTGACAGAGGTACACACTATGTAGGATGCATAATGTAAGGTAAGAATGTGCGCTAGTATGATATGACCTTGCAAATCCAACTTTTGTGTAACAACAAGTAGAATATTATACAAAATGGCCAACCTAACTAGGATCAGATTTCATAGAATTAATAATTTGCCGTATGTATTCAAGCCCAAGCCCAAAATGATGTATTTATACTCTAGTCTGCGTGTATAGCTTAAGGTGCTGCATGCGCATCATTCATGACGATAAAAATGTAGATCATCAATTATTATAAGCTAATTTATAAGAATATGATTCATAAACGACAATCTAAATATCTTAGGCTGCTCTTCTGGCTCCTACTGATACATAATCAAAAGTAGTACTTAAACAATTAAGAAAATGATGTTAGGTGTGGGATTAACCAAAAGTATATATAATGTAATGAGTAATTAGTGGATTCTACAATATAATCAAATTAATTTATTCTATGAAAGTAAATGGGAGAGAATCTAATACGATAGCCAAGCCAATGTGTTTCGACATAGGAGACAGATTGTTGTCTCGTGGCAATTTCTAGATCTCTTACTGTAAACAATTAACCTAATGATCCGAGAACTCCATCACGCTTCTAGAGCAAGCCTGTTCTTTGGATTATTTAATTAATTAGTGTATATTGATCAAGTTGCTAAGTATATGGAGGACTATTATCTTACTTTTGTTTATATCAAAATTTACTCATTAGTGGCCTGGTGCGCCAGAAATGTTGTTCCCTTTCTGAACTCATCCCATGTGACAAACTCGACGATTAATACACTACATGATTATAATTATCGTTTAAATATATGACTACAACCTACCGTATGGATACACGTGAATATACTTGATTGGAGTTGTGATACATCGTCTTTTCCTTTCTAAAATATCAAATATTGCGCAGAGTATCGAAATAAAACCCAATTAGGATGATACAATATTGACTACCCAGAGTAACCAAAATTATCATTTGATTAGAAGTTATTATCTAGAGTATCTTCGAAAAGGGAACTCTAGAAGTTTCCAAAACTTTATATTTGAAGTTTAAAGGTATTTTTTTTTCCAAAAGCAAAACTTCAAACTCAACTTCAAAACTATTTATATTTTATAATATGGTCCTTATATTTGTCATAACTAATTTGAATTCACAAAAAATTTGTAAATAACTAGCACATATATAAAATATTACAGCAATATTAATAAAATATTATATTAAAATATAAAATTTTAAATAAAATAACTTAATTAATATTAAACTTCAAGCAAAATACCATATTATTCCATAAAGTGATTTTTGAAATGCATATGTGATATACTAGTGCATCTCGAAGTAAAAATGGTTCTCCTCATTTTAACTTGTAGATTAAAGATAAAAATTGCTGAAATCGGGTAATATTAATACTTGTAAATACATTAGTTTAGAACAAGAAAGTAAAAGAGAAACATAAAATATTGCGAAAGTACTAACTTTTATTGATGATATTAATACTCGTGAATATATTCAATATGAACAAGAAAGAATTGTACGAAAAGACATCATCATCAACAACAACAACCATTTTCAGTTATACAAAAAAATGGACAATATTTGGAAATTTTGAAGGTTCCAGGTCAAACTTACCTGACTATTAGTGTTGTTGTAATATTTAAATTTGTGTAATAGTTATGTCTTCATGTAATTTTTTTTTTAAAAATTTTGTTAAGTTTCTTTTGTATACTTTTGTTATCTAAATCTAGTTTTAAATATTTTCGATCTTATATAAAAGTTTTATTTAATTTTATGTGTAAACTTAAATTTTGTAAACAAAACTTAAATTATATATGAATCATAAATGTGATGTGTAATTGTAGAAACTAAAATGCAAATAAAAATATAAAACTTCAAATTTGAAATTTTGAGTAGTGAAACTTTGAATATAGAGTTTCACTCCTCAAAATTTCAAATTTGAAGTTTTGAATTTTTTTTTTATAAAGTAAAAAATTTTATATTTGAAGTTATAGAGTATTTTTTGGAGATGTTCAAACTATATATGATGTTTTAACTCATTTCGACGAGCCTATATTAAGGTTTGAGAATCTGTATGGTATCAAAATTGATTACTACCTTTTTCGTTATAGATATTACTCCGCCATAAGAGCATCTCCAAAAATGAACTTTATTTTAAAGTTTCCAAAACTCTATATTTGAAGTTTCAATGTGTTCTTCTTCAAAAGTAAAACTTCAAACCTAACATCAAAATTATTTATATTTTACACTATAGTCCTTATATTTGTCATAGTTGATGTAAATTCATAAAACTTCTATAAATAACTAGTACATATATATAAATATTACAGAAATATTAATTAAAAAAAATCTTACACTAAAATATAAAATTATAAATAAAAGTACATAATTAAATATTACATTATTCCATAATCTTATTTCCATAATGTTCTCATATATGATCAACTAGTGCATTTCGAAGTAAGAAATGATTCTCTTTACTTTTTATTTGTAGATTACGAGCCAAAAAATCCTTGATCGTTGATCTTTTAAACGAAAGTACAACAAGCAGGAAAAAATGTCACGAGATGATTGAATTACGACTGCAAAATGAAGCAAAAAAGTTAGCTTTTAAAGAAGTAAAAGAGGAAAATAAAATATGCTAAAAAACTTAGCTTCTATCGATGATGTTAATATTCGTGAATACATTCGATCTGAACAAGAAAGAATCATACAAAAAATACGTCAAAAACAACAACAACAATCATCTTCGGTTACACAAAATTTGTTTGGAAAATATTTTGGAGATTTTGGAGGTTCCAGAGCAAATTTACCAGACTATTAGTGTTGTTATAATATTTAAATTTGAGTAATAATTATGTCTTCATGGGTCTTTTTAATAAGTTTTTATTATGGTTTTCTGTAATATTATTGTTGTTTAATTCTAGTTTTAAAATATTATAAATCTTATTTTAAATTTTTTTATTTAATTTCATGTGTAAAACTTAAATTTATAAAACAAATTTGAAATATTTATGAGATATAAAAGTTTTAAGGATTAAAACAATAAACAAAAAAATATTTAAAAATTATAAATATGATGTATAATTGTAAGGACCAAAATCCAAATAAAAAGATAAAACTTCAAATTTGAAGTTTTGAAAAGTTAAACTCTATATTTGGAGTTTCACTCTTCAAAACTTCAAATTTGAGGTTTTGAAGTTTCTTTTTGGAGAACAAAAAACTCTATATTTAGAATTATAGAGTTTCTTTTGGAGATGCTCTAACTAAGCATATATTTCGTAATTATATAACCTATATATTCATTATGTTATGTGCTTATACTATTACTCGCGAGTCGATATACTGTTGATAAGACTTCGTTCATAAGTAATTTTCAATCAAAGCAGGAGTAGTATTATTGGACCTCACGGCCGGCTTGTGCACAAGACTAGATGGTACACTTTTTTTTAGCAACGAATAGTGCACAAGAAATAAAGAAAAGTGGACTAAAATTAGGGGGAGCCTTGACTGAGCAGATTCGTTAAAATGGGCCCCATGAGAATCAGTTTTGAATCGGACGATGGAAAAACAATGCTGTTACCGATACACAAATGTGAATTAGACAGTGGTAGATTGACCTGGTTGTGTAAGTCAAGCACTGCTCTTTAAAGGCGTACGTGTCAGGATATGCCAAGTATTGGGAAACACGTGTGTCTCGTGTGAATCTCGAGAAGAATAAATACGCATCTATTAAAAAATCAACTTAGGTTTTATCTCAGCAAAAAATGTGATCTTAAAATTTCTTGAAACTAACTCTAATATTCCTTTTTTTTTTTGACTAAACTCTAATATCCTTTGTGTGCGAAAGCTTTACAGAAAAAGAAATTTCTTCTTTATGAGTATTTGTTAAATCTATATACTTGCTAATCAACTTTAGTATCAATAATTCGAAACCCACAGGAAAACTTTCAAACAAGGCTTTGCCATTGAAAGCAAAACCGGAATTTGGTAAAACCACCTACGAGTTGTTTTGTTTGGAAGTTTGAATACATAAGGAATAAATTAGTCATCTCCTATATATTATTTGAGAAGCATTGCAACATTTTTTTGTATTCACGTGTCATCACTAAAATAATTCTTAGAGCACATGCAATGCAGGATCCATAGGAGAAATACTTAAAAAAAAAATTGATTTTTTTTGCTTTTCGTGTCGGATCGGAGCCGAAAACTCCCAAGCTAAGGATTGATCTCACCTGAGTTTTGTTACTGTGTTGCGGGCCCCACGATACGTGGCGGCCTACGATTAATCTTTTTTTTTTTAATTAAACAAAAAAAGAAAAAAATTAATAAAAAAATAAAAAAAACATTGGAAATCGAGCTTGGTGAGACTCAGCGTTGCATGTGCTCTTAAAATCCTTAGAGAAATAGGTTGGTTCATCTAAATATATAATAAACTTTTTATTAAACCACAATAAATACAGTATTAATATACTTCATTATTTCCTTAAATAAGATTACAGAATTGCCTAATGTAGCTAAAGTATATATGACAATTAAAGATTTTAAATAATAAATATTTGATAAAAATAAGTGTGTATTATAACTATATTTACTTAATTTTAAGCTATTAAAATAAATTAAACAATCATAGTAACCATATAATAAAAATTAAAAAAAATTATTTATATATTATATTTTGAATTTTTAAAAACGAGTATAAATTACTAAAACTGTTAAAAATTTACATTCAAATTTTGTGATCTATGATTTAAAACTTTTGTTATGACATGATACATAAATTAAAAAATAATATAAGTTGAAAGTCTCATTTAATAAGTATCAAAAATAAAAGATATATAAATATATGTATCATTTTAAATTTAAACTATATGCCATATAAAAATACATAAATATCTTAATTTTGAAATTTACTTTGAACATTTTTTTGATAAAAATTTTGAAAAAATAGTGACAACTTAATTTTTTAAAATATTATAAATTACTTAAACCTGTAATCCCACAGTGAACATTTTGTTATTACTAATTTAGACTTTTTGCTATAACATATACAAATGATAAATTGAATATGAACAAAAAACATCATCTAATAAATATTAATATTAAAATATACTATATATATGTTACTATCGTTTAAATTTAATTATATATCATATCAAATAGAAAAAATATTTTTTTGATTCATAAAATTTATTTATATATTCGCACCAATTTAATTGTATAAGTAGTAGATAATGACTTTTTAATTATTCAATATATATTTATTATTTTATAATATGTTATAAACATATAATATATAAAATAATTTATATATATAATATTCATTCCGCAGGTCTTAACCTAGTTAATAATTTATTGCGTATACATGTTCATTTTCCCAATATTTTTGCCGTTCAACTGCTACAATATTTTATTCGACTAATTCAATCAAATGACTTATATATATATCAGTTTTATAAAGGTGATATGAAAGTGTTATAATCTCATCAATCACCATTGATAAGCTAGTGCAGATTGTTTTTTCATTTTTCTGTTCATTTTTAAAAATATATCTTGTGCAGAATATCGACGATTAATCGTACACAGAGGTGTTTTATAAATCAAGTAAATACGAAACCAAACAACGGTCCAATGGAGAGAAAGAGAAAGAGAAAGCGTGTAAGGTAGCCACGGCGTCCGGTGGCGCGTCCGAGCGCGTACCGGCGCCGTTGGCTCTTTACCCTGTCATTCCGTTCAAGTCATCGTCTGGTTGTTCCGATCTGTCAGGTATCTCCGACATGCGCGCGGATCTGGGGTAGGGTTTCGTTCCGGGAAGAGATCGGCTCGCGGCGACTTTTCTTCTTCTGGATTCGCGGCGAGGAGGTACGTCTGGTAGATCTTCGTTTCAGCGTCGTTTTGGTCACGGGATGTAGAGGCTCCCATAGCTCTTGCATCGCCGCTCAAGTTCCCGGGTTGTGGAGGCTTCGTCAGCTCTGCAGCGCCGCTTAAGCTCCCGGAACGTGGAGGCTCCGACAGTTCCATTGTTGCCGGCTAACGGTCCCTTAGTTCCTTTCTAGGGTCTAGTTTTTATTTTCTGTGTTTGTCACTAGTTATGTGTTGTTGGCTCTGGTTTTGTTGGCTGAGCCCTCGTCGGAGGACGATGGATGCTCTCTGGTGGAAGATCGTTTGTTTGAGCGAAGCCCCCTACTTTTTGGCCCTGTATTGAACTGTGGCGGATGAGATCTCGGCCACGATTGATTCTCTCCGAGATTAGGCTTAATTGGGAGGATAGGCGGTCGCGGTGAAGATGGTGTGGAGTCGAAGTGCTCCGGGGTGGTTTCGGTGTACCGGTGGGTGGTTCTCCGGTGATAGTCGAGGCAGAAGTGATGCGGCGGTTCGCGATGGAACGCGGCCGACATCATTTTGCTCTCTTGGGCCTAGGGCCGTTCTTGGGCTTGCGGTTTGTTAGTGGTTTGTTAGTGGGCCGTATTTGATGTGGGCCTTGTAATTGTGATGGGCTTTGGGCCTTTATTAAATAAACTTTGTCGGAAAAAAAAAAAAACAACGGTCCAATGAGGTGATGGCAGGGCACGTAAATAAGTAGCCTAAGAAAAGTGTATTGGGACCCTCCATCCTGTGTGCTAGGAATGATGGGCCCACAGTATTTATGCAATTAAGAAATAATGACATAATTTCCTTTTAAAATGTCACGGAAAATACAAGAGAAAGAGAATAAAATATTTTAAATAGAAGTGAGTGACGTGATTCTATGTAGACATTTATTTGGTATATTTTTATTGTAAATGAAAAAATCTTACAAGGAAAAGAATATTCAGCACCCGAATTGTTTAACGGACGCGTACAGCACAAGTAATATATTTTGCAGGTGCTTTATTATTTATAATCACATATAGCATTGGAATTAATATGTTAATGCCAACGATATATTCTTTTAACTGGCTTAATAGTAATACCAACGATATTAAATATATTAAAACTTTGTAGTTAAAGTTTAATTTAAAAATTATAAATCAATATAAGAAAAAAGACTTGTAAGCGACATGTGGGGTTTAACTTTGCGAACTTCCGAACCTTGCGCAAGTGTACGACGTTAACATGTTTGAATAATTGCTTACACGCTTCGTTTGGCGCGTGTTTCCTACTTCAAGAAGGATCCTTTATTAGTTACTAGGGTTGGCCCGCCCTACGGGCGGGTGAATTTACAATAAAATTATTATATTATTAAAATTATTTTAGTTTTATAGAACACTTAAAAATTCGAATGTTAAATGTTTGTTTTGAATTAGTTTAATTGTTGTTTATTGACCATTGTGTGTTGTTGTTGTTTCATTTTTACTTGATACTGGATATTATGGTGGAGCTCGGTTATTTTGTTTTGTAGGTGAAGCAATGTGTACGGTTGTTTTGTAGTGAAGCAATGTGTCGTTTGTTAATAAGTTTAATGTGGTGTGATGGGGAGGAATGTTTATATAACTTTGTATATGATTTGGTATTTATTGTTTAGCAAAGAACTTGTCGACATGGGTTTGTGAAACTTGGCTATGTGAGAGTGATTGTGTATATTTTGTCGCGTAGTTATGGAGTTTTGGTTGGGTAGTAACTGAGTTGCGTGAGAGTTTGTGGGATGTAACCGGCTTGTTTAACCATGGATGCCTTCCATCAACACATGTGTTGTGATATTTTTTATGGAAGAAAAATTCAGTTATGATCTAAGTTGATTGCTTAGCAAGATAGCTCACCTTGGGACGGTTGGGGATTGATGGTGGAAGATCCTCTCAAAGCTCGAGCATTGAGTCCAGCATAAGGCACTGTTTTCCTGATGACGAGGTTTCTTCTTTGTCATTTGGTAATGATTAGAGGAGTTCCAACGCAGAAAAAAGTAGAGAACCACATATTTGTGAAAATTAACAATCAGGAGCTTCAATCGTTTAGTTGTGAGAGAGTAGGTGTTGAAAATATCTTCAACCTATATTGTTATTTGAAACCTTTTTGTTTAATGGGTTAACCTGTTCTAATCATTTGTAACTTCTCGTGGCTCGTTAGGCGGTGGTCCGGAGCAATATAAAGAGATGCAGACTTTCCTTAATAAAAATTTGCTTATGGGTTTGCGCTTGTGTCTTCCTTCCTCCCTCGGATTGTCTTATTATTTGGGTGTTTTGTTGTTATGATCTAGTTCTGTGATCAGTCTTACTTTAAGCTTGTGTGTATTATGTTTTGATGTATTTGCCTAGGAATTTCGTTGATTGTGTCGGTCTTAGTCTCCAGAGTGAGGTCATGTTTACTGCTGGCTTAAGCTTCTAGGAGTTGCATAACTCGTTAGCTATATATTTCACCCCATGTAACATCTCGTTTTGTTTCAATGAAATCTATTAGTGTTATATTTGCTGTTTTGCTTTGCTTCGGGCGGAGTAGTTATATTTGTTTAGTTGAATAATTGATATTTGTTTAAGTTTTTTTTTTTTTAAACTACGTTAAAATATTGTAATATTTAGCTTCTTCATTATGGTTTCTGTTTATTCTCATTATTGTATGCATTTGATCATTTTCGTCTATAAGGTAGCTGAACTGAGACTAATACAAAAGTGATTTGTATTTTGGATGTGGTGATATTTCAAGATGTTTGCTTATATAATTTTTATTAAAGAAATTTGTTTGCTTTATTTATATAACTTTCGCTAAAAATAAAAATCTTCTAAAAATGAGATGTATAAATTTTTATATTATTTTATATTTTGATCAAAAACATGAAACCGACACCTGATCAAAATCATGATAGACTTATTTCTTAGCTAAGTTAGGTGTTTGAAATATAATATTTAAAAATAGTTGACTAAAATTTAAGATAGAATTAAAAATATTGTTTCCTATTGAGCTGGATGCCCCTCCCTCCTTGCTGAGCTGGATAGCCTAAGGAGAGAGGCAAGTCAACTTTATTATATAAGATTGTTTCCAAGGAAGTCCAACGATGTAGTTAATGTATGTAATTTTCATATTGTTTGATCAAATCATTCAAACCAAACAAATAATGACTTCACATTAATCACAATCGTGAGTGCGGTGCGGTATCGTGACAAAGCTTTCTCCAAAGTCTTCTCAATACGTCACTCATCACGGGAACAAAAAAAAAACTACTCCATAAAAAGAGAGAAAATGACATGGTATTAATTCTACTAATAATTAATGTGTCGTTGCAATAAAGAGAATACACAAGTGGTGAGGTTTTATATACGTAACGCACAAGACCACGCGCGTGTGGTTCCCACGAACCAATGACTTTCTTAACGTCTAAGTGCGGGGGGGACCCATGTTTCATGGAACCGTTTCGAAGATTTTTTCCAGGTTTTTAACTACCTCATTGTCCTTCACATGTAGCTTTAATAACGATGTTGCCACCAAGTTCCATGAAATCCAACTGAGTTTTCATAATAGCATTTAGTTTAGCTATGACGTTATTAAGTTATTAACACTAGGATTAGTGACACAGACAACAGAATCAGATACCAGTATTTTTTTCATTAAACTTCTGTTTAAGATCCTAAGTAATTGTTGCATATATAGTAAGGAGTACATATAACTGATATGGTCAGTGGTCAATGATGAAGTAATTGTGATTTTAACCCTTTTAAAACATTGATGACTTGTTTTAAAAGTGTGAAAACTAAGGTCTCGATAGTTTTCTAACAAAGTTTTGTAAAAGAATTATGAATAAAAACTAAATGCTTTAAAAAACTGAATGCTTAAAATGTATTCTATCTGTTTCAGAATGATAGATATTTTAGTTTTTCACAAAGATTAATAAAACATATTAAATTTTAATATTAAATACATAATTTTCTGTAATTATCTATTTTTATAATTTTAAACCAATAAGAATTCATAAAATGTAATTTTTTTTGAAGTTTACAATTAGTTATTATTAGTTGATTAAAAATGCATTGGAAAAATAAAAAATATATCATTTTGAAACAAATTTTTTTTCTAGAATATATATATATTTTTGAAACAGGTGGAGTATTCAGTATGTGTATATATTTTTAGTTTGTATTATATTCAGGAGTTTCATAAACTTATACAATCATGCAAATAAACTTATACCACAAACATTCTATCCATATTTTTTTATATTTTTTTATATTTTTTCATTTTGTTCCATTTTAATTTGATTTTTTAAAAACATATATATATTTGTCTTTATTAGAATTTTATTTTAAATTAAAAGTTTGTGGTAAATCAATTCATTTTATGTAGTTTTAAAATATAGTAGTTTAGTAAGTGACAAACTGTGTTTCTAAGAAAAAGAGCCTTTCATAACTCCACAACATTACCTCTATTTTGCTTTCGATTCATAAGAAAAAGTCTATAAACTGAGGAAACAATAATTATATGAGTGCCTCAATTATTCCTCATAATGGTTAGGTAGTTCGAATTATTAAGAAACTCAATAAAGTAAATAAAGAAAGAAGGAGAAAATTTGAAAAAGCGGTATTGCAAAACAAATGGAAAAAAGAAGCCAATAGATTCTCTCTCTCTTCTTTACACTTTCCTTTCCTCAAAGCTTTGCTGCTTTTCCTAACCTTTTCTCTCTCTAAACCAGAAATAAACCTGCCCTTCTATTCCTATAAAAGTTAACTCCATTTTCCTCTCAAATCTCCTCCACACCAAACCTCTCTCTCTCTCTCCCTCTCTTCTTATTTCAAAGAACAAGAGAAAAAAAAAACAAGAAAATGGAGGTGTCGACAAGAAAGCCTTATTTCATAGAAGAAGAAGACGATGGATTGGTTTCTCTAGCTGAGATGGAAGCTGGAGTTTCTTCTCCTTCTTCTCCTTGTTACACAAACATGAACCAGTACCATCCTCAGAGTTATTATTATAATTACCATCAGTACTCTGTTTCATCCCCCAGATCTATTGTTGTATCTGGAAAATTCCATGATTTTAGATTCGACAACAGCTGTTTCGGACAACAATCAGTTCCTCATTTCTTGGACTCTTGTTTCCTCTGTAAGAAGCGTCTTGGTCATAACAAAGACATCTTCATGTACAGGTACACATCTTTTCTTTCTCTTACATCCTTATTTCAATTTCTGTTTTAATGTTTTTGATCTTTTAGTCAACAATAGAAGAAACCCTATTTCTGATATTTTAATGTTTTGATTTTTGTGGGAGTAACAGAGGAGACACACCGTTCTGTAGCGAGGAGTGTAGAGAAGAACAGATAAAGAGAGACGAGTCAAAAGAGAAGAAAAAGAATCTGTCTTCATCTGTGAAAGCTATGAGAAGAAATGAAAAGAGAAGCTCTTCTTCTTCTCCAACTAGATCTCGTGACTATGCTTTCCGCACTGGAACTGTTGCTGCTGCTTAGTTTCAATATCTCTTTAGTTAATATTCCAAGTCAAAACAAAAACCAAGAGAATCCATTAAAGCCAGTTGCTGTAAAAGTTGGTTCATGGTTTGAATTTTAGAAACTCCTTTTCAAGGGTTTGTCCTTTTTCGTTTTTATTAGATTTTATTTTGCATAAAGAAAAAAAAAATCATGCAATTTTGGGAGTACAAGAAAACTGTGGCCAAACGTTTGCCTATGTGAATTTGGTACATCTTTTTTTTTTTGGTAATATGTGAAGAAAACAAAAATATATGTAACATGAACATCATCATCAGCCTGGCTGTTCTTTTATTTTTAAATGATGGGATTGTAATGAAATAGTACAAGATATATGTATATATGTGTGATAATAACTTATATATTTGTTTAATTTTCGTTATTAAATTGACATGTGATACAGTTATGATTCGAAATAAAATTTGATGTAGTGTTGGAATCAACTCTGATTTGGAGTAGGTTTGATGTCATATGACTCGAAAGAATAATATAATGATGTATTATTAGCCTTTAGACAATTTGTTTCTGCCCATGTTCTGTGATATCATTTGTGCAGTACAAGTTTTTCTTTTCATTTTATTGAAACTGAAGTACAATTAGTTATAGAAAGCAGTAGTACAATTTCATTTTCAGAAAGAAAGATTTAAGGTTAATAAGCTTTTCATCTCTTGCAAGTCACAAACATAGATCTTCTGTTAACCACAAGTTCTTTTTTTCACAATCATCTGTAGTATTATCTTCTTGCAGTCTTAAAATGTATTATGTCGTCCCACATCAGATCACAATCACATTCACATGATGTTGGTTATTCAGATATTGTATCACGGGTCAAGTTACTTGGAAAGGCAGGTGTTGATTTGGATTAATGGGCTTATTACATTACTACTTTGGGCTTTTATCACACTTCATATTAATGCACATTAACAAATATCATCTCAACCATAGTATTCCTCTACTAGGCTCTCATTAGTTCATAACCCCTTTTGTCAATTCTCCAACAGAACTTCTCATATTTTCGGAATTTGATTCTTTGATAATTTTCCTAAGACTTTGAACGACAAAGGTCATGTTGGGTCTCTCTTAATCGTTTTTCTTCAGACAATGATCAGCCAATTTAGCAACTCTCCTGACCATAGCAACTGGATATTTGTTTCGTTGCTTTTTATATTAACATGATATAGTTTAACCCATTTTACAAGAATCTTCTCAGCCAATGGTTTCATTCGTTCTATTGTGCGACGACCAGTGATGATCTCATACAGATCAACTCCAAAGCTATAGACATCGCTATTTGTCATGAGATAGCCGGTGTCTACATACTCTGGAGCTGCTAGTATGAGAAATGTTAATGCAGTTGTAACATGAGTTTTGTCTCCTCCGGGACCCTCTCTAGCAAGGCCAAAGTCCGGTAATTTCGGATAAAAATCATCATCCAAAAAGCACATTTGATGATTTGAAGTCCATGTATATTATCTGTTTAAACGAGATTCTTTTGTTGGTTTCAAAATCACCAGAATATCATACAAAAAAAGCCAAAACAAATATCATCTCAACCATAGTATTCCTCTACCGAGCAAGATATTAAGTCTTCTTTTTTTTTCCAAGGCAACGTTGGGGTACTTGTAGTGAAGAGATGATCCTCTAAGCTGAGAAGCCTGAGATTAGACATGAAAACTGCTTAGCCATTGCTTGTGACCCTTTCATTACAAACAAAATGATCATATAATATTCGAAGCTCAACCCATTTTCTTGACAAAGCTCGAATCTTTCAACAATTTGACTCGCAAAAGCCATAACTGAAGCTATACATATTTGTTGAGTCGTTGACTATGTTGATTGAGTTTCTTGACGGCTACGGTAAGTGGAGAATGAGACAGCTCCATCATAAAGGCCTCAGAGTGGCCCGTGGATTATGTTGGACAATGGGCTTTTTAGAACAAATGTTGGTTGAATGGAACTGAGATCAAGAGACCCACAAAAACATGAATGTCTCACGAAAATCTGACATTGATAGGTTTTGATACAAAGGAAAAACTCAAATGGAAACCGAGGTAAAAAAGCAAATAGAAGAAAAAAGGGTAATGTATTACAATTGTTATGTGGGATTTTACTTGCAGCTAATGTAGTAGTCTAAACCTATTAAGGGACACACAAAAACAATAACAGAGACAACCTAGTTCCAGCTTCCTGAATACAAATATGCCTTCTTTTGTTGTTTACACAAGTCTCCTCTGCTTTCTCAAAACGCATGATGCTCTCGTAGCTGCTCGCTCCTTCTTTCCTTCACGGCTTGTGTAACTTAAACCCAAACACTCTTGGCACATAGCTTTGCGATGCCTTTTGCGGTTTAAGATGTCCGTACGTCATCAGGAACAGATGCGGAAACGTTGTCCCAAAGTATGCTCCATCTATATCTGTTTTTATATTATTAAAGAACACACACAAAGATTGCAGCAAATAACACAGCAAGATGTATGAATAATATCTAATGAGAATCAAAGCGAAACCAGACTAGACTCTTTGTAAAGCATGCATATGTAAGTATAATATAACTAATAAGTTGAGGAGCGAGCGAAGTAAAAAAAGGATACTGCCTTGGTATTTTGATCGTGGGTAATAGACGTCTTCACATTTGGGGCAATATATCTTAACGGTGCTTGCTCTAGGGATATCAGATTGCCCAACCGGTAAACAAGGCTGCCCACAACAATACACTCTCGGGCACCTTCCAAAGTCATAGTTTTTGTATTTGTCCAACTGTAAAAATCATTAGTAATTGGTAAAGAACCAAAACAACACTTTGTGTATATTCTAACAGGACTGTTTCAAGTATATAAAAAAGTTTCTTTACCATGGAAGCCAGGCCTTTGCTGGTCAATATGTAACGAGCATGAATCATTCCATACAACATCTCTGCAGCTGACTCAATCAATTCATTCTGTTCCTCTGTAAACATCTCACCTGTTAACATTGAAAGCAACACCTAAACGCCATATCAACAAATACATACTAATTCATTCTGTAAGGACTTACCATGAGAAGAGTCTACGTCGAGAATCAAATCAAGGGCATAGTCGTAGTAAGGAACTTGATGGCTGAGACCACACAAGTTAAAGTCATCCTGGATGTAATCATCATCAACCTCGCAGAAGAACTCGTTCCCACGCAAGTTGCAGAACCAAGATATCCACGAGGTGTCCTCCCCCTCAGAGCCACTCACCTCCGATTCCTCGCTGTCTGTCTCTGATATATCCACAGCTAAAACAACCACACAACATTTCATCAAAAAACAAAAACAAAGTCTTGCTCTAGGAATCATGAAAAACAAAAGTGGCGTTTAAGATTCAAAGTTTCTAGCTTTCATTCAATTCAATATATTTCAAAGAAACCCAAATTAAGAAACAGAGCAAATCCATAAGTAAGAAACCCAAATTGAGAAACGGGGGCAAACCCTAGGTAACGGACTCGGATAGAATCTCGAGCGATTCACAACAACCAATAGAGGCATAAGAGACGAATCTCACCGTCGGAGATGGTGGTCTTCGAGAGAGACCCGGAACGTGAATCTCTGCTGTTGTTGTTCTGGTCATGCAACTGCTTCCCTATCATGACCGAGTTCGATGCGGCCTTGCCCTTCCCATTGACGGGCTGAGACATCGAATGGGAGGCTCGATTATCGCGAACCTCGTTTAACCGTTTCCGATCGACGACCTCCGACTTGGATCCAACCGTTCCCCTCTCCCTATACATGATCTAATCTAATCTAATCTCTCCCAATTTTGAAAAAATACAACTTCCGAGATCCACGCCGGTGAATCCAAAAAAAAAGAAGAACGAAAGGAGGCGTCGAAGGAGAGGGATGAGCTTCACGATCTCTAGGGTTTCCAAACGGAGCTTCTCGCCTCCTCGCGTATATATCTATCTATCTGACAACTAGTCTCTTGGTGGAACATACACAGATAAGAAAAAAAAAAGGAATAAAAGAAAGAGACGAGGGTAAAACGGGAAAAGAATAAATATAATTAGGTTCTCCGTGAAGAGGAGAGACACGTGACGCTCACGTGATACGATTGTAAGGCTTGGACCGAATTAAACAGGCCCGGCCCATGTTAGATCATTTCTTCTAAACCAAATATAAAATCTTTTCATTGCTTGGGTTGGTTAACTTATATATAAGTTACAAGAGAAATCCAAAATAAACAAGCTTTATTCAAAAGAAATTTTTTGATTCTGATCTCTAAGTACTAAACTTCCATTAAAGAATCACAGAGAGTGTTACTGAGGTGGTGGTGGTGGTGATGAAGGATGTTGAAGAAGGTGAACATGATTAGTGATGGCGTCAGGACAAGACTGAGCTTGAAGAAGCTCTAGCCTCATGAAAGGATGCACGAACTGTAGTGTGTAATCTTCGTCTGCAAATAAAACACATAAAGATATTGGTCTTCCATCACTTCTATATGTAGTAGAGAGAGGCACAAATAAAAAGAAAATCGGAGGAGCTTACTCTCTTTAACAGTGCCGTATAGCCAGCAAAGAACCTCATCAGCAAATGCCAAGCACACTCCTCCCTAGTTTCCCCCAAAATCTCATTTGTGTTTAGTTTTAGTAAGATTTGGATTATAATGAGAGAGTTTAGTGGATAGAATACTGACCTGCCAGTAGTTTTTCAGTCTGGCTCTGTGTGCGATATCTTTTGTTCTCAGTCTCTCTGTGCGTACTAGTCTCCCTCCATCATCTCTACACAACAAAGGAAAAGAAAATGTTTACTTTGATTGCTCTGCTTGAATCTCAAAAAGGAGAAAACTTATATAAGGTTATCTTTACCTATATCCAACGACAATGTATGGCACTCCTGCTACAAATGATTGTATCTGCAACAATAAACCAGTTTTCTCATTGTTACTTCTAAGAATCCACAAGAAAGGAGAATATGCAATTCGTGAGACACCATTACTTAGTACCTACCCAGAACTTAAGCAGTTTCTCTCTCTCATATCTCTCTACGGTACGATCATCCAACTACAGAGAGTAAAGAAACAGTAGGAAAGTTACAGGCAATGAAAAGAAGCTGAAATAACAAAGGAGCTTAACTTAGCAATGAAGAGGCATACCTCGCGAGTAGTTTTCAACTCTATATAAATCCTCCTTCCTTCATCAGTTTCATCGCAGCAATCCATTTCAGCACCCATCAGAACACGGTGAGCTCCGAGTTTAGTCTTGACAACAGAACAGAATTCAACATTGGCATCCACGTGGTGTATTTCTTCCCCATATGCTCTTCCTGGATCTTCCGTTGCAAGGCTTTCGAAACAATATCCCCAGTAACATCTGATTGCAATATAGATAGCATTGGTTACATTAGGGTAGCAAAAAATGCAGTGTAATACACATTTCTTCTGCCCTAATATTCTGAAACACTGCTTAACTATTAAACCTTGTCTGTCTCCTACAATGAAGATTACCTGCGGCGATCTAAGTCACTCTGTGGCCTTTCAGGCAGTTTATGGACATCCAGATATATGGTTCCATTCCTCTTATGCACACCCATTTCCCATGGCTCATGCCGATTGTAAGCAGCACCCAGTATCTGTGAGAGAGATAAAACAAAGCAAAGCCAGTGAGTTATCAAACAGAATTGTGCATTCTCGTTTCTTGTTCAGTACAGTAGTAACAAGCAACAGAGTAAAATAAATGATGAGGATCTTATTTACCTTGTTCAGATTATTACGGAATGTCTGTCCAAAAAGAAGCACAAAAAGACAACGTTGATGTGAAAATCTCTTCAATGTAATGAAATTGAGAGTTAAATGGACTTATACACACAAGCACTTCATACCACAAAATGAATGTTCTCCAACGAAATGTTTTTTGCTCTTATGCTGCCAAGAAGGTCACCAAATCCCTCAGAGCCCAGATCTGCCTCAAAAAAAGAAAACAATCAGCTTAATACCTCAAACTTCGACATCTTGCACATGATCCAATAGTTCTCACAAAATATAATGTAAAAACACTAAAACCATTACCTATTTTCTCAATAAAAGTATCATAACCTTGATTTAAATCCGCTCCAATGTCTTCAGAAACATGACGCTTGAAAAGCCTCTGGAATACAAGAACAGAGTGCGGATGATTTAAACATTTACATATGTATGTGCTCGCATGCATATACAACTAGATATAGTCAAACAGAACAAAGAATACCAAAAAGGCACTCACCAATCCTCGCTCATCATAGAACACTTCTCCACCTTCTACACGACTGTAGCTAGTAAGCTCACACGGCTGTCAATATCAAACATAACGAAACACGTTAGCAAAAGCAGCTCTGCTCTTAAAACAACTAAAACAGTGTTCCTTGATAGACGTTGTTACCTCCTGAAAGACGGTAGATTTCCTAGACAAAGTTTCTTTACTCTTAGAAAGTTTAAGCTCGGAAACAAAACGCTCATCACGCTGATAACTCTGGTACCTCCCACCTCGGCCACCACGTCCTCCAGGGTAAGGCCCGGGACGAGGGAGAAGCCCAGGTCCTCCTCTCCCATTAGACCAACGCCCACGTCCCATTCCTCCTCTCCCACCATGGTTATTGTCATTGCTCCATCCCGCAGGCAAAACTGTTACATTTAAGAAACTATTAACAAAGATAGTAGTGGCTCTCCTATTAGCTAGCTATCTACTGTATCAAAACAAGATTCGAACTTGCCAGGAATAGAGTAAGTGCTTAAAGCAGGTGTCTTAGTGTACTCTTCATTATCAGACCCAAACAGATCCTTCTCCTCTTCTTCTTCGTGGTAAGCAGTTTCTCCATTATCGTTTCCCCTATAGCTATCTACTCCATCATCATCATCATCATCTCCATGCTCCTCTCTCCCGCCGCTGCTTCCGCTACCGCTTGAGCTGCTACCACCACCACCTCCTCCTCCGCCTTTAGAGGAAGACGCCGCGGAAGACGAAGCTGAGCCAGACGAGGAGGAGGAGGAAGAGCCGGAGGAGGAGGATTTCGAGCGCGAAGATCGAGAGTCGTTGTCGGAGTCTTCTCCGAACAAATCTTCGATTGGGTTTTTCATCGGCGGTAAATCCATGACAAGAGAAAAAGGTTTTGGGGGTTAGGTTTCAGCTCCTTCCCGATGCAGCAGAGAGCTTCCGATCCGAATCGAGAAAGAGAAGTACGACACAGCGAGTTACTTCACGAGTTAACTCGGTTTTGGTCACTCTATTGGGCTTTTAATGTAAAATGTGGAAACGAATCAGGTCCATTTAGCTTCTTTTTATTTATTATCAAAGGAGAATGTAACTTTACTGAACTTACCAAGTAACCCTCTATATTTCAGAATAATATTCTCTACATATATACATTCAACTTTGGGTTAACTTCAGAAAACTCCATGTAATCCTTTTTGGATTTTACACCGTCAACATTTACACACATCCTTTGTTGTCAATTTATAGCACATTTTAATTTGCATTTAAACAAGGATTCACTATACAAGGCAATCGAAATGAAGCCGAGCAAGTTCAGTCGATTGGTGGTTTTAAAGAGGGCTCTCTTCGTTTGTACATCTGAAAGATGCATCCAGATAGTCCATCTAGATGTCGCATCCATATGTTTCATTGGGATGTTGTTCGTTTCTTAATTTCGTTATGTAACTATGTTTGTTTGCTTTTCATTTTTTTAACTTTTATCTGCATCCAGGTGGACTTCTTAATAAAATGACTAAAATATTTTTTTTTTACGTTTTGACAGAAAAATAACATTTTTACAATTTTGATCGAAAATATTTTTACGGTTTTTGAAAAAATACGTGCTTTTCGCGAAAAAATGCATTTTTATGGTTTTGACGGAAAAATACGTTTTATGAGTTTTGCGGAAAAATACGTTTTTGCGGTTCGAACAGGGCCGAGGTCTACAAGCAGCTGTACCATTTGAATCCAAACCCCCAAAAATATACCAGCGAGGAAAAGACCATTGAGAAAAAGAAGATTAGAAGAAGCCACCAAGATTTATAATCATATTATACCAACAAGTTTCCTGAAGGCCTTAACATGCTCAACCCTCTGCGCTTGAGCCTCTGTCACAGCATCAGCTGCTTTCAAAGTTCTGTATAGATTCTTATGAACCTTAAGATACTCATTCTTATACATAGCTACATCGTTATACATGCCCTTCTCCTTCATGCAACTTATAACCTCCATCACTCTCTCAAAATACCCACCTCTCAGGAAGTTCACCACAAGCTTCTCCAACAGATCTTGCGTCACCTCCAAGTCTCTGCTCGCCACGTTCCTTTTGATATCTCCCCACGTGACTGTGATCTCCCTGTACATTCCGAGAGACGAGTACATGTCGACCAAGATCCAAAAGCTTTGCACAGTCGGTGAGATTGTTTTCATCTTCTGGATTTTACGGTAGGTCGTCACGGCGTCTCCTTGCATTTTGGCTTTGCAGAAGTAGTAGAGAGACGAGTTCAGCTCGTAGAGCATGCTTGGAACTTTGGTTTGCTCTCCTGCGTTGATCTCCTCAGCCAATAATCCCCTGAGCTCTGTGTTTTCACAATCTTTAATCTCGTTTAAATGATCTGTAACTAAACCGGCTTTCGTCATTTGTCTGACAAGAACCTCGGCGTTTCTCACCATCTTGCTCTTGTGATAACCAGACAAGACCTTTCTATATGTAGCCAAGTCCATGGGATTGCCAGCGGAAACCATGTCGTCAAGAACATCATGAGCAGCTTCTAACCAACCAACAGCAACACAAGCATCAATAACATCAGCACATAACTTAGTTCCACCCACCGAGAACAAAAGCTTTGACAGCTCAGGGAGGTTCTCACGTCTCTTGTAACCATATACCAACTTAGCAAGAGTCTTGTTAGTGAAACCAAGCTTGGAATCTGCGTAACTGACGAACGTTGCTTCACTATCCACTCCAAGAGACGAATCTCTCTGCAAAAGCTCAGGTGAAATCCGAATCCTTAAACCGGATTTGATATGGTGAGACCCAACAGGCAAAACCATAACCTTTTCGAGATTCTGAACCGAAGGCAAGTCCTTGCTCTTGCATATATCTAACACAAGCCGACCCGCGGAACAAACATCATCGAACTTGAACTCAAGGCTTAACAAATTATCATACAAACGACGATAGTGACAAAGAAGCTGACTCGGGACACGACCGATACCTTCCTTGATCTTCTTCAACTCGTCTCTCATCCCATTCATTTCATAAACACAAGACATGATCACAATCGAGTGCGCATCCGCAACCACATCGACTTTCGCCATCAGCTCGATAAGCTCTTGGCCTTTGAGAGAGAATCCAAACCTCACACAAGAACCAAGCACGAGATTAAACACAACCGTATCAGGCTTCACGACATTACTATTCCTTTTTAATTCCATAAAACGATTACAAAACTGAACTAAATAATTCGAAGCTAAGCAAGTCCCGACCTCTGTCTTCACCATATGCATCACCACAAGCCTCAGCACATCAGAGGTTACAACAAATCCCTTCTCCAGCATTGTGCGGAGTATGTTACAAGCGGATTCAGACATCTGAGCTCTCGCTAGAGAGAGTAACAACTTAGTTAACGCATCGGAGTTTACAAGACCTGAGTTCTGCTTTATAGCTAAACGAGACAGATCATCAGCCTTGCAAAGCCAAGCGGGGTCGGAGGAGTAAGACAAGACAGTGACGAACCTGTTCATGGTGGAACTATCTGGAAACCCGTAGAGACGTTTGTAATCTTTGAACACGTCCCAAGCGTCATCTACGCGGTGATGCTTGAGAGCTGTTTCGAGCTTCTTCTTGAGAATCACTTGTGAAGAAGCTTCCCAGCTTAGTCTTGCAGGTTGAACACTAGTGCTGCAGAACAGGGACGATTTCGAAGATGCGCTAACTATGCCACGCAGCGATTCAAGAACAAAGTTCCGTTTCCTAAGCATCTGAATCTAGAATTTAGCAAATGAGAGAGCACACGAGGGATTTGAAGAACCCTAGATTGGTCGGAACTTGGAGTCGAGAGAGAAGACGAGTGGCGAAACCGTGAATTTCATTTGGTCCGAAGACATTTGTAACTTTTTGTTTTTACGGTAAAAGGGCTCGATAAAATCTTAATTTGCAGTTTTGGCAGTTATAATATTCAATTGGAACAATCAGACCTACAATTATATAACATAACAAATCTTTTTTTCTTTTTGTATGCGTAAAATCTTTAATCTTTACAAACGTATTGATGTGTGCTATGTACAAACTCGTAAAACATTTTCTGTATACATGACGTAGAGAATTGGTGATTTACGCTCTATTTAAAGCTAAAAAACCAAGGATTTCAAAAATGTTCTGAGAAGAAAATAGGAACCCAGAATATGAAAATTACTATGTAAGAGAAACAATTATAAAGAAAAAAAAAGATATGATCTACTGTGTGTGTTTGCAAACAGCTGTTGTGGACTACACTGATCAACTCGGAACTTGGTTTTGTTCGTCCAACCATTTGTAAAACGATTTTGTGTTTCTTCATGTGACAATCTCATCCACCTCCGAGTTAAAGATAAAGCTCGGAAACGTTGTTGTTATATCCCTGCGCAGATTTATTCATACGTTAAGAAAACTCATCTGCTATTTCATTTCTTAACTTTTCAAGTATACTTGAGTTCTGGTTCCCATGAATACCTGAGATATGGGAGTGTCATGATCTTAAGTAGTGATGGGTTCTTGTTTACAAAATCGCTCCACTCCAGTTTATCAATCTTTCCATCCTGATTCACGTCTGCATCTTCAAATGTCTGTTCATTAATGCAGAAAAAGAAAGAGACGAAGTTTAAAACTTTAGTTACTAATGGTATAACTTGCTAGAAAGAAAAAAAAACTTTTGTTATTAAAATAGACCATCACAAACCTTATCTAGTATTATCTCTATGGTTTCATCAGCCAATTTCATTTCAGATTCACACAGAAGGGCGATCAACATTTGCTTCACCTGCAAATATATCAAGCACATGTACTTGTTTGATTATTGATATACTTGAGAAATGCTCGGAAATGCAAAAAGAATACAGAATGCATATTGTTGTTACCTCTTGTCGTTCAATGAAACCCGTACAGTCCATGTCGTAAAGCCTAAATGTAACTGAGAAAAGGATAAATACGTAAGACCATAATAAATAAAACTCTTCACACAAAAGCTTCGAGAAGTAATAATAGTTATAAAACTCTCTTCATGCCGTAAACTTACAATCTATTTTGTCTTCTAAAGAAGCATTGGGATGGAAAACATTGAGTGATCTAACAAAGTCGCCGAAATCAATCACTCCTTTTCGTTTAACATCAAACATATCAAATATCTGCAAGGGAGAATGATTACTTAGATTAAATATTAGTCTTCGAGAATAATAAATTTCATTAAAGCGTGAGGAAACTTAGATTATACCCTGTTAGCAAATAGATTCTCCTTCTTCCGGTTCTTGAACAAGGCAAGTTGAAACTCTTCCTGCACGCACGCACGTGAAGGAAGCATTACAAACACACACAAAGATAAAGAAAGTGGGGCCATGAAGAAAGCCTCATAATTCAAAACCAAAAGCAATCTGATATATAATAAGAAAATTCAAGTCAAACATTAAGGGCTATGATTCATTGAATTAGTGGTGCAATATGGAACAGACAGATAGTACTAGCATGGAGGAATCATTATGGAACAGACAGATAGTACTAGCAACGAAGTGGAGAACTACTATTAGATGAATAGCGTAAAGAGGAAAAAGAGTACTAGAGTGGGGTCATGAAAAGATCAAAATGGGGTCCAAAGATTGATAATTTTATCAAAAAACTTTACGTAGGTAGGTACCTTGTTGATCAAACCATCATCAACAACGGAACTGCTGATGCTCTTGAACAGCTCAAACAATGCTTCAACCTCACTCACACTAACTGGAAAAAGAGAAAAAAAACAAGCCACGCTGCAATATCAACCAAAAAGTACCAGGAACCAAACAAAAAAAAAGATTAATCTACTTTGAAACATTTTTGGATACTGATAGAAAGCATCAAAGCAATGAGTCAGAAACGATTCTTGACAACTCTTGCATAAGAAAATATACTACTAAACTGAAGCGGTAGTTAACATGAATAAAGATTTGGTAATAACAAACATGTTTAAACTATGGTACATATAAACGAAACCCCTAACTTAAACTAGATCAATTGAGAAAAGAAGGGCAAGATATAATCAAGCTGATGAATCCTCAAGAAACAAATGAACATGCAGAGGAATGATATGTAGAGAGGAGCAAGTAGTAAACATACAGGCAGTCTCGGAGGCAAGCTTGACAGGGTCTTCGTGTCCACGGAATTCTCTTGCTACCTTTGATTGGAAGCAGCCCATTTACAGAGATGCCAACAGACAAGATTCTGCGGATGCTAAAGCTTTGATTTTACTGCCCATAATCACAAACATCTTTTTTTAGAATTTTTCACATATTCAATAGAAACAGAGCATATGATAGTTTGAATTAAAACACAGAACATCAACATAATGTATAATAAATCACAACAATGGTACGATGATTGTCTAGAATTTCAACAGCTTTCGTCAAATTTTCGAAAAAGTTGTTGGAATCCAAAAAGAGATTCAAAACGTATACCAGGAAAAACGATTCCAAAAGCAGAAGGTAGAGAATCAAAGAAGGTAATGCAGGCACGTCGAGAATTCAAACTCAAAATCACAAAAAAAAAATGTAAATAATCTCATAAGCCAAAACACTCACCACCACCACAACCTAAGAGAACGGCTCGCCGGAGAAATCCAGAGAGAGGAGATATAAACAGCAAAATAAAGAGAAGAGAGGGAGAGAGAGAGAGAGGCAGATGATCTGTGTAGGGATTGGTGAAGGTTGATAGCAAGATGAATGATCGGACGGTTGAAATCAATTTACTACAGAAGCTGTGGGCTTTTTTGTTTGTTTTGTTTTGTGTAAGGAAGAATTGAGAATCAAGCAGCGGGCGGCTTCGGCTTATATTATAAGATGGGATGCGGCACGTGTGAAGGTCGTAAGCGCGTGCGAGACGAGTCAGTTTTGGAAGTTACCATTCCTAATATTTCAGTTACCATTCCTAATTGATTTCTGTTACTTTTCTTTCTGTCCATTTTCTCCTTCTGCTAATTACGTAAGCATATACGATGATTATGTTCTGGAAATTATGTGTTGTTAGCATAATGAAAAATATTTGTGGGTGTATAAAAAAATCCAGAAAGAAAAAACATTCATTGCCGTTGGGCAAGAAATTCAAAAGTTGGATTTTATCAAAATACCTATATCTTTCACATCCGGAAAATTCAAAGATGCGTCCATTTTAAATAATCAAAAAAGTCAAATTGGTACATCAGGAGGAATATTCTGAATATACCAATTACCATACTCTGTATACTTGTACTAATATTTTAAGATATTTTACTAGATTTTGACCCGCGCTTTGAAAGCGCGGGATTATTTTTTGGTAACAAATTTATTAACCCGTCTATATATTAACTAATATGTTAAACGTGGCCGTTTGGTTTGGTCCATTTTATTATTTGCTGGTTTTTTATTTTAGTTCGGTTTAATGTTTTCATTTTTTCGGTTTAAGATATAGAAACTGCTAAGTTATTTATGAAATTGAGTTTGGTTAGGGTGATTGAATATTTTGGTTTTCAGTTTGTTCGATATAATGATGTTAGAAACCCGTTAAATTTCAAGTACTTCAATTATACAACGGGGGCTAATCTTTTAAAACTGATTTTGATTCATGATTAACCTTTTTTTTTCAACCTTTGAGTTTTAATATTTATATTTGAGAATTAATTTATTTTTAAAATTCCTAATATATTTTTATTATTTTTAATTTTGTATATACTTCAAAAAACAAACAAATTAGTTGTTGGTTTTTCAAATTATATTGATTATTTTTCAAATTAGTTTCAATTCTTAATATACTTCTAAGATAATTATCTATTGCATGAAGTTTGATGGTTGAAGGTGGCGGTTGAGGCTTGAATAATGTTTTTCGTTTCATGAGAACTTTGTTGTCGTTTATTCTTTTAGTTATTTGGTTATCTTTCGATTAATTACTATGTTTACATTTTATTTGATTTTAAGTGGTCACGTTTGATGTTTCTTTTTTTATTTTTGAATCGATTTTACTTATGTTTCGGTCATAAAATAAGTACAAATCAGATACTCTAAAATCAAAGAACTGACTTTACTTATGTTTTGACTACAAATTAGGTATAAATCAGATACTTTTAAACTAAAGAACCGATTGGGACCCGAACCCAAAATTACATCGGGTTATACCAGTTCTCTGATGATTTACTAATCTCGACCTGAACCCGATAGAACCCAAATATGACTGATTTTGATAAACCTAAATAACCAAAACCCGATTAGACAAAGCCGAAATCCGAAATCCGATTGGGACCCCGAATGTCCAAGCTTAAAAATATATATTATCATTTCAAATCACTTAAACAACTTTGAAATTTTTAGAAAATATCATACCAAATCACCTATTGGTTTCATTTTTATTTTTAAGTTTTACTAAAATCACTCAAATAATTTCAAATTTCACCTAAATCCAACCAAAATTAAAATACTCTAAAATCTTCTAAAACCTTTAATTCAATACATTCCTCTTAATTAGGAAAAATATATGCTTAGTACACTTATCTATGTATTAGAAACACTCTTATTTGTACATGTTTAGAATATACTATATAGTGGTAGTTGATAGTGATATTATATTTGTTAGTTATGTAACGTTTTAAATTTTTGTGTTGATCACAAACTCTAAATCTCTTAAGATCTCAATATATTTTTTTAACAATAAATATTACAATAACTGTACAGAATCATCGGTTTAAAAATATTAATGATGAGGATTATTCGACATATATATACAAAATATGCTTAAGTATTGACATAAATCTCGGCAGAATCACTGGAGCTAATTTTCCTTTTGTTGGTGCATTACTTGAAACACTTAACTGTTTTGAGAAGGAAACAATGCAGAGGAAGTGATGTTTCTTTCCAGCACTAACTTCTCACCTTCATGCCATTAAAAAAAATATAGAGATGAGAAAAGGGTGTCAAATCAGACAATTGAAGAGGTTGATGCTGGAGTTTGAGAATAAGGAGTTTTACCTTAAAATTTACAAACACATCAACTCCATCAATCAGAGACGAACACTCCTCTGAGGAAATAAAATACCAGATCAATACAGCCTTATGTTTGGGCATTGTTTCTTTCAAAAGCTCCTTACACGAAATTCACAACAAAAAACTTTCTATGACAGGACATAAATCAAGACAAACCTTAACAGTGAAAGAACACCGTAAACCACACAAGGAAATAACAACTGAATAACAACGCTGATTGGAACATAGAATAGATCGAATAGCTTTTGATATGCTAGGCAACACGAGTTCGTCTGCCGGTGATTGACTCAGATAGAATTGCTCTTAAACTTTTATATGTCTGCATTTGTTTTCCTAGCAATGTAAATCAGGTGGAAACCCAAAAAAATGTGTCTAGAAGAAAGAGCATACACAGACCTGAGACTTGAGAGCTTAATCAGTGAGAAAAAGAAAGATGAATCAGCAAAAAGAAGTCACAGAGAGAAAAGAGAAGAAGGTGAAGAGCAAAGTTTCCCTATTTCTCAATCTTGTTGCTAAGAGAGCAAAGAGACTCTTTTTTAACTAATTGGTAGAACAATGGACGAAAAAAAAGAATGGAAGAACTTATGAGAATTTTTTTAAAGTTTTGGGAATCAACAAAGCTCCTTCATCGAATCTAAAAACTGGAAAGAAATCTAATTCTTCCAACTATATTCACTACGTTGAAAGTAAAAGAAAGGAAATTAAATAAAAAATAACTTTTAGATTAAAAGATATTTAGTTGAATATTTCTATATAATTAAAAGTATAGGTTTTAAATAAAGCAGTGGCATGGTTCTGTAAATATTGTTGAAACAGAAGGGTACCTCAAAAAAGGGCCTTCTGTTTTAATAGTATTGATACTTGTTCCCATAAATAATTCGACTACTTTTATATTTTCCAAAAACCGAATGAGATGGGGAGAATTTTAAGATTGGAAATAAATGTAGAAACCGACAATTCTAAATTCAGGGAAACATCATATTTTCTTCAAACCGATTGTAATGGAAAGTGCTGTTTCCTGAAACCGATTGTATCCTTTTCTTTTTCTTATTCTCTTTTTATTTCTATCTCTTTTTGCTTTTCCGTTTTTTTTTTCTTTTCCATATGTTCTTGTTTCTTTTCCATATGTTCTTGTTCTAGTTTAAATATTTGTGATGGAATATCATATCTTTTTCTAAATGAAAAAGAAAAAAACGAAATAACCCAAACAGAACAAAAATTCTGACTCCAACTCTTTTTTTTTGCATATTCTATAAAAGATATTTTGATAAAACCTATATTGCTTGTATTTTCTTTTGAAGATATCAAAACTAAAACTATGTTTGACGTTTAAACTTTAAACACAAACCATATAAAAGACATCAACAATTATCCCTACATCAAATCACACTACATGAAGTGTGAAGGTACACCTGGACGTTCAGGTCTTCGGGTCGGGTCGTGGCTGATTCTTTTCCGTTTCGAGTTCTTTGGGTCCTAAACATTTAGATTCAATAGGTATTTAAAAAATTTTGGTTCGGGTTTGGGTCGATTCTTCTTGGGTCCGGATCAGTTTTGGTATATAACTAATATACTCGTAATTTTTCAGGTCCATATCGGATCTGGATCGGTTTCAGGTATTTAAAATCTAAAAAAGACATGATATACCCAACTCCATATAATTTAGTCGATATTTATCATATATATCTAATTTTTTACAAAATAACTTAAATGAAACTACTAATAATTAAAATAAAATATTTTTAAAAATGTTACAAAATAATAAAAAATATTATTAACAAAAGATATTTTATCTAAATCATAAAATAATATATATAAAATAGAACACAAAAAATATAATTTTGTATATACATGGTTTTAAGTCGGGTACAAATCAGTTCTTATCGGGTCGGTTCTTTTCGGATACGGGTCTATTTGAATCGGTTTTTTTCAGTTCCAGTTCTTTCGAATAAACAAAATTTAGATCCAAAAAGTATTTGTAAATTCTTGGTTCGGTTCTAATTCAGATTTTCGGGTCTAGGTTAAAATGCCCAAGCCTATGTGAAGCCTCCTAACAGGTTCTAACTGTAATGATCTTTTAACATAGTTAGACACTTTAGCAGATGTTTATTAACTAAAGAAGTCAAGTCACTAAAATATTTCGAATCAATTTAATTATAAAGCATCGTTTTATGATTTAAATAAAAGTCGTAGACCAGTCGGTGTGAAATCGTTACATTAGTCTGCAACGTGGCAGACAACGTTTGACATGTTTAGGACCTTAATCACGACCTGACCACGTGATTATCGTCCAAAACAACAATACAAAATCGTATATCTTATATCTTAATTTGTTTGATTATTTATGGTTATTACCTTTGATTGAACCCCTGTCTTTTCCAAAGGTCTACAACCCCTGGCAATCATGAGATTAATTTATAGTTTTTTATTCTGTATACTAAAGAAACCCAAATTTATAATTCGAACATATATTCACGTCATACGCCTGGTTGCATTTTTAAAATTGTTTAGGAAGTATATTAGTTCCCAAAGCTGGCTTTACATGGATTATATATTGATGTTTTCAATTATACATAAAGTATGTCTTTCAATTATATGTAGATGATTTATACACAAAAAAAAAAATCATCAGAAATAGATCAACTAGAAGACTATAGTTGGAGCAGAAAAGAAATTAAGCAAAATAGTTTTAATTTTACTAAATTATGCAAAACTGAAATTGATAAGTAATACTCCATCCGTTCCTAAAAGATATATGTTTTAGAAATTTCACACAGTTTAATAAAACATATTAAAACTTAGCTATAAATGTACAGTTTTTTGTAATTTTATATTTTATATATTTTTAAATCAATAAGATTTTAAGAAATGCAATAATGTTCTTGAGCTTCACAATTTTTCATTATTAATTAACAAAAATTACATTGAAAAATATAAAATATGTAGCTTTTTGAAACAAAAATTTTCTCTAAAATATGGATTTTTTAAAAACGGAGAGAGAATGTTTTAATTTTCAAAATTAAGAAAAGATTTACAGAGTTATTTTTTAAAGAAAATATTTACTTTAGAAAAGAATGCTCCACAACAAAAGGGTTAGTCTTCTAATTCGGCCAGTTATTTTAATTTAATTAAAGTACTCTTGAAATCCAAAAAATTACTTTAATGGTTGGCTTGAATTGAATCTTTGGCATGGTCTCCGGACGTGTCGGAAACGCGTCGGTAAAAAAGGTTACCAATCAATTTTTTTATTTGAATTGTTTTTAAAAAACTATATAATTTTTGTAGCGGCATGGATCCTGTCGTCATGTAAGAAAACGGTAACTCTTACCGAGCTCGTCAAGGGTAAAAGACCAAACATACTTACATAGAAGACACATAACTGGAATAGGAAATAACGAAAGATGGAGGTCACCTTTCACAGGGTTGGAGTTTCAGTATTCTCCACAGGGGACAAAACCACATGTTGGCGATAGTTTAACAAAAGTTGGCAAATCAATTTTGTTCATTGTATGAAAGATTGTTTTTAGAGTGAATTGGTTTAGCACCCAAAAAAAAAAGTCTTATCTCTTTGTGACTAAGAAGTTGATTATTTGCAGATTCTAAACTAGTTTTTGGTTTTTGATTTTGTAAAAGCCATTATTTTACCAATCAAGATTTTATAAAAATAGATTCCCTAAAAAATAGGGAAACTAGATTTTGGATTAACTACCTATTTTCAAGCAAAAACCAAAAACCATGTTTTGTTGGTTTTCTAAACTATGTACGTGGGTTTTGTAAACTTTTTTTTTTTTGTTTCTTATTAAACTATTTCCATATTTATGTATTAATATAAGCAAATATTAATAAGAAAGGATTAAAGTGATAAATAGTAATTATTCCAAATCATTAAAGTTCAATAAAATATTTTACATCTAGAATCTAATATGAAAAATAAAATTCCTATACAAAGTTTAAATTAACATAATTATTTATTTTTAATTTCAAAATAAACAAATGTAAATATTTTTACTGATAATATGTAGATATTTATTTTTGATTTATTAAACTAAAAGATTATCTATATTTATTAAACATCACTTTAAGATCGAACTATTGATATTTATTTATATATTTGAATTTCGTAAATTTATTTACTTCTAGCACAATTTTTAAAATGTAATTAATTTTTATTTAGTTTGTTTTTAAAAATAATGATTAATTGTGTATTGTCATATAATATATATGAATGTAGGTTTATTCATTTATATCAGTTCAAGACAAGCAATAAATTTATTTTATTATTTTTTAAACATTTTCTAAGATAAATAAATTTATCTTACTGTGGTAAAGTATGTAATATTTCTTATTTTTATAGTAAGTCAAATTATGTTATTAGTATTTAGTATATCTCAGCTTGAAACAAAAATAATTAACCAATATAGTTAAACCAAAAATTAAAACAAATATTTATTATTTTTAATTTTAGAAAAACTAAAACAATTACAGAAAAATAACGATAGAAATCTATGAATAAAAAATATTTTAGCATTTAATCACAGTTTTATTTTCTGTTTACAGTTTTTTTTTAAAATACTATGAATAATATTTTTATTCTATTAGTTTTAAAATCAAAATCAAAAACTAAAAACTAAAATCTAAAACAACCATTCATGCTTTTCAAAAAACCAAAATCTACTGCAAAATCAAAAACCAAAAACCAAAAACTAAAATCTAAAAACTAGAAACTAAAATCCAAAAACCAGAAACTAAAATCTAAAAACCAGGAAAACAATCATCACCTAATTACAACATCATATAACCAAAAAAGAAGAAGCAAGAGTCTCTGTTTTAGCTTTACACTTCTTTGAACCCAACGATGATGATGTGTCCTCCTCACCATCTTTCCAAGCTGCTTGCCATTGTTTATCATATAACGTCGTCTCATCAAAAAGTTTCTTCAACTTATCCACATCCTCATTCTTGCGGATGAAGAGAACTCCAGCCACAGCCACGAACAAAAGCCTTTTACAGAAGAAGTTCCCCAGTTGATCAACAAGTCCTACTCCAGTAAGACTATCAACAAAGTAAGCCATGAAGAACCCTATCATCGCAGCACGACCTACAACATAATGTAACATCTTAGTTATAGCCCCTAGCTAGATTGTGTGTTTATTCTTTTAGAGCTTTGAGACAGAGGAACTAAAACCGTTGAGGAGCTCAGCTTCGGGTAAGTGGTATCTCTTCATCCAAGCCCACCATGGGATTATTGATGTATCGAAGATTACAGGATCGTCGTTACTCGTGGTCTCTGGATTCTCTTCGAGCCATTTTCTTCTCTTGGCCTCTTTACAAAACAGAAGTACAAAAAAGTGTAGGCACCAAATTTACTAGATAGGCAAATTTGATATGTAAAGCAAAAAATTTACAAATAACATGAATAAAAATATAATAATATAATACCAAAGTTGAAAAAGAACTAGGTTGAAGCAGAGTCGAGATTAGATCTCTTTCCTTAATCCTTTAAACGCCCGTAGTGTGCCGGTTTGATACGTTTAAGAATCCCAGGATACAACTGCCTATATCTTCAGTCTCACAGCACTTGAGAACCAAAGCCTGTCGAACCTATTTCTATGTTATACTCTCAGACACAAAACAAAAAAAAATAGGAGAAAGTGGTTTTGTTTGTATTGGATGTATATTTTGAGAATGAGAAGAGCATGACCTTTATATAGAATATAAAGTCTAACGTGTGCTACTGCGAGCACTAAATGGAGATGGTGGTTTTTGATTCCTTCATAATGACTATTAAGAGGTGATTGATTTTCATATGTTACGAAAATAAATTCACAAAATCAACTTGACATTGGTCAAAGATTTAGTCAAGTAGTAATGAAGAGCCTTGGTCAAAAACGTGAGAATCATTCTCTACACCAAGAGATAATATGCTTGTATTATTTATTTAAATAATTAGCAAATGAATTTGGGCTAACAAGATTAATCTTATTTGATTAATTCCAAAACTTGATCCAGCCCAAATATCTCTTTTTATAATACACCAAAGTGTCTATAAAGTTTTTTTATAACTTTGTTATAACTTCTCCATTTTAAACACAAGAGGTTTCTTACCTCACAATTCTAATATAGATATTTTACAAATAATCTATTTAGACTTTCATTTCTCATTCAAACGAACTTCGTTTTTGATATATGATTACACTATACCATAGTGCTCATAACAATGAATCCTACGATTCCACAATCCGGTCATTTCGACAATCAAATTGCTCGAAAAATTTACCGGAATATTGGCCATAGCCATTTGTCCAAAAAACAGTTCCAACAAAAAGTTACGTAAAACTCAAATGATGGAAAAAAATTAAGTTCCAGGTTCTAACCAGAAACGATGACGTCATCCCAGTCTGTTTTCCCATCTTTCTCGAACTGTTTCAGATCCCATGTTCCGTTAACCCACCTCGCATCCTCGAACTTGGTAAAATTCTCCGTCGTCTTCATATCTTCAACTTCTTCTTTCTCGATGTGAGCTAAAGGTTGTCGAACATCAGCTCCTCTCGGTACGGGCTTCTGCTGGGCCAGAGACTGAATCAGTTTGGGCTTCGGTGACAGAAGCTATACGACTGCGCATTGAGTATTAACAAGGACGGCATCGTTTTGGAAATAGATCATCGTCCTTATAACCTGAAAGGATAAGAAAAGGTTGTTAGACCTTTTCTGTTACACTGATCAGATACAGAAAGAAAGAGAGAGCTACGCGAGAGAGAAGAGACGGAGGAGCGACGGTGAAGGAGCTGACCTGATCTTCTCTTACGACTCTGATTGCCGGTGGTGCACTTTCAGATACAACGCTTGTTCTCCGGTAACTTCTGTGTCAAGTTAACCTGAAACAAAGGAAACGTTGTAAGCTCTTTGTACTCTGTATCATCATATATGATCTAGTGGAAGCTTGAGAGTTTGGATCTCTCCCCAGACAGTAGGCAACGAAGTCTGGGTAAACAAATTGTGTGTATGTGTTCTTGATCGAACTACAAACCTAAGAACCTAGTCACAAACGAGCGAAGTAGAATCTAAGAACGAGTGATCAACTTGATATTGATTCTTGACAAGTGGTATCAGAGCGCCAGGTTTTGTGCAGGGAGGTTCTCGATCTGGTTGCGGTTAAGCGACCTAAGGCACTTACGATCTAATACGGATTAATCAAGTGGCTACCGCGAGCTTATCTCCATGGAGGCGGTTAAGAAGTTTGAGATGGAGAAGTTCGACGGCAAAGGGGATTTTGGTTTGTGGAAATTCAAGATGCAGATGCAACTTGAGCTGCAGGGACTGGGCCATGTTCTGGCAGGAGTCACTGACTCGAGATCATCAGGTGAAGATGATCAAGAAGTGAAATCAGAAGCGGAAGATGAAAAAGATCCTAAGGCTAAAGAGAAAGATACAAGAGCAAGGAACCTCATATGCTCGAGCCTTTCGAACATAGTCTTGAGGAAAGTCATGAGGGAACAGACTGCTATGGGAGTTTGGAAGGCGCTTGAAGCAGATTACCAGACAAAAACACTTCCAAACCGAATCTACCTCAAGCAAAGCTTTGCCAGTTTCAAGATGCAAGAAAACAAAAGCATTGAGGAAAACATGGATTCATTCCTAAAGCTTATTGATGATCTGGCTAGCTTAAACATCACAATATCAGACGAGGATCAAGCCATTCAGATACTGACAGGTCTCCCTCCTCAGTACGATACCCTAGTTCACACATTAAAATATGGTACTGGGAAGGATACGCTGACAGTCAAAGAAGTCACAACGTCGGCTTATGCAAAGGAAGCTGAGTTGAGAGAAAAAGGCTTGTTAGGAAAAGGAAAGTCTGAAGCTGAAGGTTTGTTTGCAGAGAGAGGTAGACAGAATAAACGTCAAGGTGGCTCGTACAATCGGAACAGAAGTAAGAGCAATGGAAACAGATTCAAAAAGGCTCAGAAAACTCAGGGTCAACCTAAGGGACGTGAGTGTTGGGTATGTGGTAAAGAAGGACACTACAAACGAGACTGCCCAGAAAGAAAAGATGATCATCAGAAGAACCAAGCAGCAAACGTGGGTCTATATAAGGAACCTATGATCCTAACAGCTAGCGTTCAAAACACTAAACATGAATGGGTTCTGGATTCTGGCTGTACCTTTCACATAACACCAGACAAGGATTCACTGTTTGATTTTGAGGAAATAGAAGGGGGAAAAGTCTTAATGGGAAACAACACTCACAGCGAGGTAGAAGGAAAAGGAAAGATCAAAATCCGAAACCCCGACAAGACTGAAGTTATTCTTACTAACGTGAGATACATGCCTACGATGGGAAGGAATCTCATCTCATACGGTCAACTAGAGAAAAATGGTTGCAACTATGAAGGAGCGGGTTTTCGAGTGACGTTTTATAAAGATGGAAGGAAAGTGTTGTCTGGAAAGTATAATGAGGGATTATACTACCTTGAAGGATCAGTTGAGAAGAACGTTGCAGCAGTGGCAAGACCAGAAGTCGACAAAGCACAGAGATGGCACTCTCGCCTGGGTCATATGGGACTGAAGTGCATGAATGTGCTGATAAAGGAAGGTTACCTAGATGGAAGTGAGATTCACACACTAGACTTCTGTGAAGAATGCGTCTTGGGAAAGTCTCAAAAGCAGAGTTTCAAAACCGGTAAGCACACATCTAAAGGAATTCTAGAATACATCCATTCTGATCTTTGGGGATCTCCGGGAGTTGAGGAGAGTCTAGCTGGATGCAAATATTTCATCACATTCATTGATGACTTCTCAAGGAAAGTATGGATTAAATTCCTAAGAACTAAAGGAGAAGCTTTTGCAAGTTTTGAAGAATGGAAGCAGCTAGTTGAAACTCAGACTGGGAAGAAAGTAAAGTGTCTACGAACTGACAATGGTCTCGAATTTTGTAACAAGGAGTTTGATGGGGTTTGCAAAGAAGCAGGAATTAAAAGGCACAAGACCTGTTCGTACACACCTCAACAGAACGGCGTCTCTGAGCGGATGAATTTGACTATCATGAATAAAGTAAGATGTATGTTGGCAGAAACAGGTTTTGGGAAACAGTTTTGGGCAGAGGCGGCTTCGACTGCTGTATACTTGATCAACAGATCACCAACGTCATCACTGAACTTCAAAATTCCTGAAGAACTCTGGTCAGGAGAGAAAATTAATCTTGATCACCTGAGGCGTTTTGGAAGTGTGGCTTATGTACACACTACTCAAGACAAAATCAGTCCTAGAGCTGTTAAAGGATATTTCATGGGTTATCCTCAGGGGGTTAAGGGGTATCGGATATGGATGCCGGACCAAGGGAAATGCACATTGAGCAGAAATGTGGTGTTTCATGAGGATTTAGTGTTTAAAGACGCTATGGAAGAAAAGGAATCAAGGAAGAACAACTCAAAGAAAGTCACATTCAACTTCGACAAAGTTCACGGGATTTCTGATTCAGGTGGAGCTAGTAAGAAAATTGAAGTTGAGTCTTTGAATCCAGGATCTTCATCTGAGTCAGAGTTAGAGAGTGAAACTGAGTCAAGCGCAGAACCACCAGCAGATACAGATGCGGTGGAATCACTGAATGACTATGTTCTTGCGAGAGACAGAGGGAAGAGACAGCTGAAAAAACCAGCTATGTTTGAGAGTGGGGACTTCGTAGCTTATGCTTTAGTATGTGCTCAGGATATGGAGATTCAAGAACCAAGAACTGTTGCTGAAGCAATGCGGAGCAAGTATTGGAAAGAATGGAAGAAAGCAATGGAAGAAGAGATGAAGTCATTGGCTAAAAATGGAACTTGGAAGCTAGTTCAGAAGCCAAACAGAAATAAAATAGTTGGTTGCAAGTGGATCTTCAAGTTCAAAGAGGGAATCCCGGGTGTGGAACCACCAAGATTCAAGGCTCGACTAGTAGCAAAAGGTTTCACACAGATTGAAGGAGTAGATTACAATGAGATCTTCTCGCCTGTAGTCAAACACGTATCCATCAGACTGCTGCTATCAATGGTTGTGAATTTCGATCTAGAACTTGAGCAACTGGACGTGAAGACAGCTTTTCTGTATGGAAATCTAGACGAAGAGATCTATATGGATCAACCGGAGTGTTTTACTGAAAAGGGAGATGAATCAAAGGTATGTCTATTGAAGAAATCCTTGTATGGACTCAAACAGTCTCCTAGACAGTGGAATCAAAGATTTGATGAGTTTATGAAGAAACAGGGGTTTGTTCAGAGTGCGAATGATCAGTGTGTCTACTTTACCGGAGAAGAATTGAAGGACAGAGTATATCTTCTATTGTATGTGGACGACATGTTAGTTGCTGCTAAAGACATGAACAAGATACAGAAGTTGAAAGACAGGTTAAAGACAGAGTTTGAAATGAAAGACTTGGGTAAGGCTACACGTATCCTTGGAATGGATATAATTCGTGACAGAAAGAGAGAAGTGTTAAAATTGTCACAGGAAAGATACTTGAGACAAGTTCTGAAGAATTTTAACATGGAAGGAGCTAAGGCTGTGGTTACTCCTACAAGTTCACAGTTTAAGTTGAAGAAGCTAACTGAGATTGAGGAAAGGGAAGAGGCTAAATATATGGATAAAATTCCCTATGCCAGTGCAGTTGGAAGCCTAATGTATGCTATGATAGGTTCTCGACCAGATTTGGGATATGCTATCTGTCTGATCAGCAGGTACATGGCTCAACCAGGACGAGGTCACTGGGAGGCAGTCAAATGGGTTTTCAAATACCTAACAGGAGCACTGGACATAAGCCTAACCTTTACTAAGCAAGATCAGTTTGAGATAGTCGGCTACAGTGATTCTGATTACTCAGCAGATTTGGATGGTAGAAGATCTGTTTCAGCTTATGTGTTTCAAGTGGGAGGTAATACCGTGAGTTGGAGGTCAACACTTCAGTCTGTGGTGGCATTGTCAACCACAGAAGCTGAGTATATGGCCTTAACAGAAGCAGCAAAAGAGGGGAAGTGGCTTTTGAAGATTTGCGATGAGTTGGGATTTAAGTTCAAAAGTTTTAAACTACTATGTGATTCACAGAGTGCAGTTTGCCTAGCAAGGAATGCAGTCTATCATTTCCGAACTAAGCACATGGATACTAAATACAACTACATCAGAGACAAAGTTCGCGAAGGTCAAGTGGATCTACAGAAGGTGCACACTACCCTAAATGCTTCAGATTTTCTAACAAAGAGTTTACCTGGAAATGCTTTCGAGCGGTGTCTGGGAAAACTCAAGTTAGTCGCTTAACCCAAGCAGGTGGAGCTCCGAGAGGGTCTTGTCGATTGGATACCTCGAAACAAGGAGTGGAAACAGAAGATCAGATAAGGTAAATTAATCTGATTGAGGAAGAAAAATCGACAAAGCCTAGGACTGGTAAAAGTTCTATGGGAAACAGAACAGATAAAGTCAACACAGGGCCCTTACGTGGTTATCTTCAGAGAGGTTGATCTCAGGAAGAAGACAGAGCAGGGCGTGAGTCTGGTTGGTATTGGTTGAAGTTCTGTGATTCAGGATGAGAGATGCGTCAGGAGATTAAGTCTAGAGCCTGATTGAAGAAGCTGATTGATCGGTGACATTAGTTGAAACTCGGAGTTGAGGTTTGGTGGTGATATGTTCAAAAGACAAAGAGAGAGAGTATGATTTCGACAAAGGTGGAGATTGTGAGCTAAAGGTTGTCGAACATCAGCTCCTCTCGGTACGGGCTTCTGCTGGGCCAGAGACTGAATCAGTTTGGGCTTCGGTGACAGAAGCTATACGACTGCGCATTGAGTATTAACAAGGACGGCATCGTTTTGGAAATAGATCATCGTCCTTATAACCTGAAAGGATAAGAAAAGGTTGTTAGACCTTTTCTGTTACACTGATCAGATACAGAAAGAAAGAGAGAGCTACGCGAGAGAGAAGAGACGGAGGAGCGACGGTGAAGGAGCTGACCTGATCTTCTCTTACGACTCTGATTGCCGGTGGTGCACTTTCAGATACAACGCTTGTTCTCCGGTAACTTCTGTGTCAAGTTAACCTGAAACAAAGGAAACGTTGTAAGCTCTTTGTACTCTGTATCATCATATATGATCTAGTGGAAGCTTGAGAGTTTGGATCTCTCCCCAGACAGTAGGCAACGAAGTCTGGGTAAACAAATTGTGTGTATGTGTTCTTGATCGAACTACAAACCTAAGAACCTAGTCACAAACGAGCGAAGTAGAATCTAAGAACGAGTGATCAACTTGATATTGATTCTTGACACTCGACAACTGGTGTTGATGCAGGAGGTTCATTAACGTCCACGGTGGTGGCGGTCGCAGGAGAGGTTATCCCAGTGTCGGAGGAGTTAGCTCGAGTGACGGCGAGGAGAGAGAAGCGGTTCGTGGAGAGGAGAGAGAGTGAGATCTTTGGGATGAAGATTGGCGGGGAGAACAATAACGCCATTGTTAATGGTTTCTTTAGCTAAAGCTCACTCAACAAGTGGTTCTTAATAAGCCGTCGGGAGAGAGAGACGTGTTATCGTCGGAGAAGGTAACATGTATGTCGTTTCTTTCTCTAAAATAGAAACTACGTAACGTTTTAGTGTTTCACACAGTTCGAAAAGAACAAAAAGGAAACTGATAGTGATAGTTATTCATGGGCTAGTATTAAAAACCCATCACCGTCAGTGTGGAGGATTACCACGTGCACATGAGTCTAAAAGTAATCGTCGGAGGGGTATTATTGTCAAACTATTTTCAGTAGCCGCATAAATATGTGACATTTTTTAATTAGAAAATGACTAGAATAGCACTAAAAAAGTTTTTGTCACAAATATAGTTTTTAAAAATAAAAATGATCAAAATATCACTTAATGTTTTATCACAAGAAATAAATATACATTTATATCCCAATGGTAAATTAATTTAGACATTAAAGTTTAGAGTGGTGGAGTTTAGGATTTAGAGTTTAGGGTTTAGGGTTTAGAGTTTAGGTTTTAGGGTTTAGAGTTAGGGAGTGGAGTTTTGAGGATAATATTTCAAATTTTAAAAACTAAAAAAAAATTAAAATTTTCAAAAATAAAATGTTATTTTGGTCATTTTAGTTTTTGAAAGCTATTTTTATGACAAAAACTTAGAAATGTGCTATTTTGGAAATTTGCCCTTTTTTAAATTTATGATTTGTGAAGCATAATAAAAAAGAAGAAGAAGTGTGCAAAGTTTCCTTTTTAAAATGAAACTATAAGATCGTAATTATGGGGTTCTTAGGATGGAATTTTTAGCAGAATATAATAACTCATTTTTTAATTTTTAACTAAAAATATTAAGAACCGGTTCTTAAATATGTATTTTTGGTTAAAATTTAAAAGACAGTTTTTTATATTCCGCCAAAAATCTCACACTAAAAACTCCCTATTAATCATGTTCTAACGGAAGACTTTGCATAGTTTCCTTTTTACTATCTAGTTGTAAAATTTAACAAAAAAGGACACGGTTAGATATGTAAGAAGAAGTGTGATTAGCATGTTATTTTGGATACACACTCATAACCATATATATCACAACCAACTTTTTTTTTAATGGAATGAATAGAGATGTGGTTGGCATTTCATTTTCTGGTTACACTAGTTTTAAATTTGGTAAAGACTTCTTCTACTCATGCACCATAATGCTTACCATATGAAGAAATGTTATTTGCCTTGCTGTGAGTATTGTTTGGCTTAAATGCTTAATCTCTTTGCATGTATAAGTTTATGTTGTCTTTGATGTGTGGTGTATAATGTATGTTGCTTGTGTCGCTAGTTAAATGTGTTGTGTTGCTCTTTTCCAGCTTCTATAAAATCAGTGGCTAACTCTTATTGGCTGTAATGTGTGATTTTCATATTTAACATAATATTTGCTAGGCGATAACCAACTAAGTTGTCTCGACTTCTCTGATGATCTTCACAACAAGTACTGCAAAACAATACTTAAACATATGTACAAAGCCTTTCAAAAATTAACACATATTTTGACATTTTGACAACATCCCACCAGCTTAGTGTGTGTAAAATATAAGAACACACTAACTTGGTTCGGATTTGGATAACGGTCAGGTTTTTTGGATAACTGTTTTGGTGTCTGAATTTGCTGTCCAAGTCAAAACTAGTAGTCTCGTCAGTGGAAAAGAAAGAATGCTTAAGCTGTTCCTCTCTTTCTCTTAATTGAGAGATTGATGAGAGCTAACTTGTAGACTTTCTTAGAAAAAAGAGTGAGATTTTTCTTTAGAAATTGGAATTTGCAGACATGATCTTTTATTATTTGAGTCTTGGGCTTCTCTTTGGTGGTTATAAGGTATGTCATGCGGATGACAACCAACGTTGAGCCAAAGCACTTCAAAGAGTGCGGATGACAACCAACGTTGAGCCAAAGCACTTCAAAAAAGCAATGAAACATAGAGTATGGCGTGAATCAATGAGTTCAGAAATTGAAGCTCTTGAAAGACAACATATGTGGGATCTTCAAGAGTTACCACCAAACAAAAAGGCTCTTGGAACCTTTATCCTTAATATAAGCTGGGTCTAATCTGTACATATTATAAGGTTAGTTATCTATACATATTAACATAGTTCCTCTTCTCTTTCAGTAACATTTAAACTTGAAAATTCCAGTGTTTCTCTTTTTGTGGGTTTCATTTCTTGGGCGTTCAAGTTTCTGCTTCTTCTTTTTCAATATAGGATGAGAAGTTACTGTAATATCATGTAAACCACTCCAAATGCAGAAAATGGAGTACTGTATTTAGATTGTTTAGTTTTAATGCATGAATACACCTAGAGTTGTCCAGGTACATGCTTCCTTTACCAAAAAAAAAAAATATCTAATGTCAAACAAAACATGGATACAAATACTTGTTCGCAGTTAATTATGATTTCAATTGCCCAAGACAGAGATATCTGTCACATTTATAAAAAAAATGGATAATGAATATGTATACAATTCCAACGGGTTACCTGGACAAATCATTGATTCATTAGATAGAATTAGGATACTATAAATAATACGAAGTTGTGTTCCACCTCCATAAAATAAAAATCGAGATTCGAATCAATATGACTTAGTCCAATAGGAATAAAACAAGAACACGACCTAATAAGTTCTAAGAGGTCATATGTTATTAATTATCAAACAAGGACCAGGTCTACATTTTAACAACCGGAAGCTCGACTAATCTTGATTTACTTTCTCAGAAGAATGTGCATGCCATGACTTAGGCTTTAAAAAAACAAAAAGGAATAATTCTAACAAGAGCAGAGCTCTCACTTTGGAGGTCAGCTGAGCTGATGGTGTTCACTTGAAAGTGGACAAACGGGGAAGCTTGTCCCTCAAACGTAGTTGGCAAAAAAAAAAACAAAAAAAAAATAGATGACGTCGGTCACGTGCCGTCGCTTCATACAAACCAAAGTGGTCAACGTGTTCTGCCTTTTGGCTCTTCCCTAACGAAGAGGACACGTGTCACATCGTCACACATGACGTCGTCTTCTCTCTCTCCTTCCCGCCAACCTCTCTCTCACCTCTAATCTTCCTCCAATTAAAATTCGTGATTCTGATTTCTCAAACACACAAAAACATGGATTTGTGTTTTGATTCTGTTCCCTAAAGTTTTGATTTTTTTTTTTCACGATTATTATCATTATATTGAGAGAGTTCAAAAAAGATGACGTTGGGTTCAAAGAGGAAGACACCACCAGGGGTTCAGCTTCTGCGGAGAATCAGAGGAAGAAACTGGAGCCCGAAGACGTTTCGCTACGTGATTCTACTGATCACTTTCATCGCGTACGCTTGTTACCACGCTTCTCGAAAACCAAGCAGCATAGTCAAAAGCGTTTTGCACCCAGAGCCAAGCACTAAGCCACCACCGCAAGCTCATATTATCAACGAGCATCCTTGGCCTTTGGGAAACGTGTTCGTGAAGGAAGAAGCGAATGCAAATAATGAGTCTAAAGGATGGGAACCGTTTAACGGGAAAGGTGGTACGTCGAGGCTAGGAGAGATCGACGTGGCGTTTCTCGCTTGTTACTCGTTGGGAATGTACGTTGCTGGACATTTGGGTGATACGTTGGATCTGAGGCTGTTTCTGACTTGGGGGATGATTGGGAGTGGATTCTTCGTGGGGCTGTTCGGGATGGGCTATTTCTGGAATGTTCATGCGTTTTGGTTCTTTCTGGTGATGCAAATGGCGGCTGGGTTGTTTCAGGCGACGGGCTGGCCGTCTGTTGTGGCTGTTGTCGGGAACTGGTTTGGGAAGAGGAAGAGAGGGCTTATAATGGGGATATGGAATGCTCATACTTCTGTCGGGAACATTTGTGGTTCTTTGATAGCTGCTGGTGTTCTTCAATACGGTTGGGGGTGGTCTTTTATAGCTCCTGGTTTCGTCATGTCTTTGGGAGGAGTTCTTGTTTACTTGTTCTTGGCTGCTTATCCTGAGGATGTTGGGTTTCCGGATATCAATTCTAATTCCGGTAAGTTCATTAAGAGGAACAGAGACATTGAAGAAGAAGAAGAAAGTGTAGAAGCAGATGTTGAAGGAGAAGAAAGTGAGGGTTCAGGGTTTAGGTATGAGAATAAAAAAAGTGTTGGTCTTTTGCAAGCTTGTATGATTCCTGGTGTTATACCATTTGCGTTGTGTCTCTTCTTCTCGAAGCTGGTGGCTTACACGTTCTTGTACTGGTTACCGTTTTATCTAAGCCAAACAAGTAAGTTTTAATAGTCATATTCAAAGAGTTTAGTGTTTTGGGATAATGTTCTTACAAGTTTTTTTTTAATTATTATTTGTAGCTATTGGTGGAGAGTATATGTCTGTGAAAACAGCGGGAAACCTCTCCACTCTATTTGACGTTGGAGGCATTGTAGGTGGAATTCTTGCCGGCTACATTTCAGATAAATTCAAAGCAAGAGCTACGACCGCAGCAACTTTCATGTACGCCGCGATTCCGGCAATGCTTGTGTACCATTCCTATGGAGGCATCTCTCAGACAGTCAACATCGTTCTCATGATGGTTGCTGGTTTGTTTGTGAATGGACCTTATGCACTCATCACAACCGCGGTCTCAGCGGATCTCGGAACGCACAAGTCTTTACAAGGGGATTCGAGGGCGCTTGCGACTGTGACTGCCATTATTGATGGGACTGGATCTGCTGGTGCGGCTTTGGGTCCTCTTCTGACAGGGTTTCTTTCGACTTTGGGTTGGGAAGCTGTGTTCTATATGTTGGTCGTTGGGGCTCTTTGTGCTGGGTTGCTTTTGACCCGTCTTGTTATTGCTGAAATTAGAGAGAAACTTGGATATGTTGATGAAGGTAATGACCAAATCTTTGTTTTGCTAATCAGAGTGAATTTTTAGAAACGTTAATCCGAGTTTTAATTTTGTTTGTTTTTGCAGCTGATGCATCTGAACCACTCTTAAACGATAGAAGATGATGGAGAAGAGAATATATGTGTGAGAACAGAAGACATTGTTTGCAGTTTTGTTCTGTTATGTAATAAGAGTTTGAAGAGGAACTTACAAGTTCATTGTACTTTGTGTGTTTGTCTGATTATGTTGTGATATTTGTTTTTGTCTAATAACAAATGAAGGGTGTTAGAGTTTTGCTTCCCGTTAATCTTTCGGACAATTCCTGATATTATTTTATCACAACTGAATGAAAAAAGCGTAACAAAAAACATAGGAATACTAGTACGTACCAATGTACCATAACCTAACATGTAAAAAAGAGAGAAGATTACTCTCATTAGATTCTTCATGCACTCACCAATAGGTGTTGTAAGAATGCTCAAAAAGTAACAGAATGACTAAGGGAAACATTATCGCCGTCGTTAGCTTTAGTCCTTAGGGAGTATATGATTTAATTTACATCAAAATTGCATCATATACTCTGGGACGCATATGTTTTGTCCTTAGCTAACATTTTTTTTTGTCTTTAGGTGATACATGTCGGCAAGGAAATGGTGGAAGAGTTTTCGTTAGGGAAAAATCGAATTGGGATCGAGATCGACATTGCTCGTCTCTCTCCTTCTTTCTCGCGGCGATCGAAAGGGCGATTTTGCTCTCACCGACACATCTCCTTCGTGACGGTTCTCCCGTCGACGAATCTCCTCCCAAATCGTCTCCTCTCGACGGATCTTCTCCCGAGGCATTTCTCCGTGGTTCTCACCACGGATCTCTCGGCGCATCTCCTTCTCTCTCAATTCTCTCTGCGGTTCTCTCGGCGGATCTCTCAACCGTTCTCTCTTTAATTTTCTTTTTCTTTCAATTTAATGTTAAACTTCTTTTTTATGTTTTATTTAAAATGTATCTTTTATATCTTATCACACATTAAAATAAATATTATAAAATATGCTAAGAACTTTTTTTGTCTTACCAATAATCAACAAATTTACAAAAGTTCTTAAGCATTTGTCCTTAACTAAAAAATAATATTAATTTATTCTAAGGACAAAATTTTGTAGAACCAATAATGTTGCTCTAAGAGCATTTGCATTGGTAGGTTTCTCCGTCACTGCGCATGTTATTATCATTTTTATATTTGTATTTTCAGAATAGTTTAGTTTTATATATTTAAAGTAAATGCTTTTAAAGAAAACAAGCACTTCACAGCAAGATAGCGTGAACGTATCTCAGTATTTTTGGATGTTTCTTCCTAAATGACCGATTCTCAACTTTTTCATTCTCTTTCTACAACTACTAGATTTTTTTAACCGCGCTACGCGCGGATAAGATATTATATGTATTTCTGAATTCTAAAAAATTATGTATAATATTGTATTATATTATTTAAAGAATATAAAATAAGACTACATAGCATAAATATATTTTTAAAATTTTCTTTGTGGATATTATTATGTTGTTTGATTGTTGTACTTGATTCACATATTTGCATAGATATTTATGATAGATGAATAACTATATTTTTATTATCAGTAAATAATATATATTTATTATATATGAATAACTATATTTTTATTATCAGTAAATAATATATATTTATTATATAATATAAGAAAAAATGAATTTACTTACTAAATGGATGTGCAGATGTGTTATCTAATTCAACTTTATAAAGTACTACTCATAGTTTATATATCATTTATGTTCATCCTATCTTTTTTGTCCATCATTTCTTAAACATCTTCAAATAACTGATTCTAATTAATAATAAACTTTTGGATGACAAAAAAAAATTCAAATGTCTAATTATCGCTTAAATATTTTATTAATATTGTTTAAGAAGCTTTCAAGTGATATCATAGTTTTTTTTTGTTAATTTTTAGAGTTTTTTGTATTTAAGATTTTTTTTTCATATTAAGCTTCTATTTCTTTTACAGAATATATATATATATGTCATAAAAATTACCATCAAATCAGTTTTACTTATTTATTATTTTGTTTTTAATGAAAATACATTTTTTAAATAATTTAATTTAAAATAAAATTATATATTAATTTGTTGTATTCTAACAATTTGATTGATTTAGTTAATTTGATTTGTTTGATAACTTAAAAAGTTTTCATATGAATCGGAGAAAGCAAGTTTATGTTGTTATATTATATTTATTCGTGTATATATATTGCTAGTGTAATAAAGAAAGAACTTTATTTTTTTTTAACTTCAAAAAAATACATTATTACAATTTGAAATTAACTAATAACACAAAAACAGTTTTAAAATCACTATTGCAGCCCCATCAACCATCGGCATAGCCTGTCTGTAACCACCACAAAGACAATCAACAACGTTAGTTACCAAAAAATAAGAACCAACTTGGCATAGGAATGAAAGAGAACAAAGGATAGAAGAATCATTCTCAAATTCTTCCGCAGAACCACAGTTAGTTAGATCTATCTCCAAACAGTTTAGGATTAACTGTGGTCACCAACATCACAGAGTGAATTTTATCCCCTGATTTCAAGAGGCCCCTAAAGGTTGATGAAGTCTCATACCACAAAATAAGTACACAGTTACGTCCACGTCGTGGAAACAATAAGTAGACAGTTTCAACAAATCATAAAAACAAATCCCAACAATGAACTGATCAACTATCAAGTAGTAAGTTTCCAGGCAAAAACAAACCTAAACAACACAATATAAATCTAAACCAAGATGCTAGACTACTTGAGATCATAAATAGAAAGAACCACCTGAATCCGTGCTCTCGACTTTGTCTGCATGTTCTTGATAGTCTCCCGAATACCATCATTTCGAACTTTGATCCATATTTGTTCTGGAGCCCCTCTTACAAAAAGGACAGGTATACCTTCTCCTTCAGACTAAGATTGCAGCAGGAAAAAAAATGTTACGTCAGACAGTAAAAACAAAAGTTGTCAATTAAATAGAAACAAAGATAATTTATAACCTGAGCTATAACTTCATTGATAAGCTTCTCTGCTTTCTCAATAGAAGCAAGATTCCCAATTATCTCCACCGGTCTTAGTGCTGAATTTAGATCAGCCTCTGCATCCCTCCAAATTTAGATTTTGACACCAGAACTGAGCTGAAGATTCCTTACTATCTCCCCACCTTTACCAATAAGCGTGCCAACCTGTGAAGTATGTGGAGAAAATAAATAAGTGGATATATAACCCCGTAAGATTCATTCACACAAGAGTCAAACGAGAAAACTAAACTGAACAACCTTTAAACTCGGGACTTCTTTCTTGCGAGTTGTGGAATGGGTATCACCAACCTCCTTATGAGAACTGCCCCCATTAACGTCTTTACTTCAGTCGTCACCCTCTTCAAGAGAACCACCGCCGTCGGCTTCCTTAGATTACATAACAAACAGATGGAGACACGAGCCAAGATGTTGATGATGAGGATGGGAATGCTGCGGTGTCTCCTTTAAACGTCTCATTAAACAGATCTTGTACCTGTTCAAAACTGTCCCCTGAATTATTCTCATGCCAAAATCAACATCTCAAATATCAAACAATCAGTCATGTCTAATAATAAACCAAAGGGAAAAACTAATGCAGAGTCTTACACTATGCAGAGATTCATCATGGCCGCCATCTCGTTCAAGAAAACTCCCATTCCCTGTAAACCAAAAATGATTCATCACCACATAGTTCATAAAGAAGACATGTCAAGAAACATTGTACTATCTTTTAGCAAAAAAAAAAAAAAAAGAAGAATTTACGTTTTGGTCAGCTTTATCATCATCACTATTATAAGCTCCAACATCATACACGAACCTCTTGTTGGAGTCAGAAGAAACTATGTTCCCACAACAAATAGAAAAAGAATACCTTAATCAGACACATAAACAATACTTTTATAATAAAAAAGAACACAGATCAAGGAAATAACAGAAGATCCTCTGTATCCAATAATAAACTCCCATTTGTTTCCGTGATAAAATAATTTAGAAGACAAAGATGAAGAAAAAGAGAGTATAAGCCTCTTGGATAACCTGGAAATTTCTTCTTTACTTCATCTACACAGTTTCTTCTACAAATTTAGACAGAAGAGACATATGAGGCAGAGCTAGACAATCGATTAAGATGGGGGAGATGTAGAGTTAGCAGTAGATTCACGATTCACTGCTCCATGGAAACCAAAAGGGCTATTTATGTTTCTCAGAGGAGACTGAACCGATTGAGAGATGAAGATAACCAAAAAAACAGGCATGGCATCGAAGAGGATGATAATGTTTGATCGGTACGGCGGAAGAGACACCGGATTGGCCGGTACGTTAGATCGGCTCAGCGGAGGAGGCTCCGTCAGTTCCGTTTGATTGCTTCGAGATAAAACCGCCAGAAACAGTGGAATTGCGGTTAGAATTCATCGCAAATTTCGATTGTGATAGTGTAGACTATCTTGAGCAAGATAGAGATATAAAGAAAATCAGAGGGAGAGATATGAAAAGAACCCATAAATGATGGATTCATTGCACATAGATAGAGTGGAGTCGATTGATCGACTTTCCGTTGAGAAGATGAATAGTCCAAGAACGAAGAGAAGAAACAGAGAAGGCATCGTGGGAGAGAAAGCTTGTTACGGTTTCCAGAGGGTGGACTAACTGGGCCTGAAAACTGAACCAAAAAAATTAAAAAATCGAAGCCCAAAATATCCAATCCCATCGGTGACATGGCAAAAACCAGTGATCCTATTGGTCGATTTTATTTGTTGACGTGGAGGGCCTCTCCATTGAGGATATTCAGCTTTTAGTATTGTATTGATTTCTTTTTTAATTAATTTATTTAGAGAGGTATTCCCTAAAAAAATGATCGATGGGGATGGCCTAACCATCTTAGGAGAAGAGACAAACCAAAAATGTTGGTTCAATGGCATCAAACTCCATGGTAGCTTTTATTTCAGGCTGTAGCTTCCTCATTCAAGAAACATTGTAACTATGAAGAGTCATACCTAGCGTTGCATGACTGAACACTGTTAATCCTGGACATATTATTCAAAATCCGAAAACTAAACTGAAACTGTATTGAGAAAACTGAGACTGAAACCAGAACGAAAATTATAAAAACCCGAACGGTTCCTATATTTGTAAACCCGAAAAACTAAAACAGAACCAAAACCGAACCGAAACAAGATACACACAGCTAGTTTTATATTGTCTACACGCATCCGTAAGCTCGTGACAGTATAAAAGTAGCTGTGTGTATCTCGTAATACCATCTCCAATGCTACACTATAATTTTCTCTATATTTCACTCTAAAATAGAGTAACTCTATTATAGAGTTAGATTTACTCCAATGGTTCACTCTATAATAGAGTTACTCTATAATAAAGTGAAATATATAGTATTTTTGTTTTTTTCACTCTATATTTGGAGTAAAAAAATAAGATTACTCTATATTTCACTCTATTATAGAGTGAACCGTTGGAGCAAATTCAACTCTATAATAGAGTTACTCTATTTTAGTGTAAATTATAAAGGGAAAAATAGAGTACCGAGATGCTCTAAGGCATTCCAAATCTCCATCCTACTATATAAAAAGAACTAAATTGAAGGTTTTTGAGACTATCCACCTCAGCCAAAATATTCTCATCCAAAAAAAATTAGAAATAAATGTCATTTAAAAGATAATTAACTAACATACAACTTTTGATATTTCTAGAAATTTCAAATTTGTAACTACTAATTTATTAATAGAATCATATATCTATTGAATTATGTTCTATTTTTAATCGTTAGACTTCAAGGGTAAATAAATTATTAATTTATAATATATATAGTTTATAACTTTATATTGTAGTTATAAATTAAGAGAAAATAATCGGGGAGGGTGAAGAAGCTCATGTAAAATTATATAATTAAAATGGTAAAATGGTGAGTATGATGACGTGAATCTAAGAAAATTTGTTGTACAAATTATGGTGCTTTCTTCGTCCACTATAATGATTTAAAATAAAATACATATTCACATAAATAAGTCAATATTTGTTGTTTTTTTTTGTAAGATGTTAAGATTATCATTTTTTGAAAGGTTATACTGTTGTTTTTAAACAACTTATTACAGCAAGGAAACAAAAACAACCAACAACAACTCAAGGTAAAAAAAGTCTTAAGGAAGTCTTATACAAGAAAGATAAAAAGAAGTAAAGAAGAGGAGAAAGAAGAACTTGCCGGATAAGAGAGGAGACGGTCACGCATCATACGGTCGAGAGAGACAAGGATGACTGATGAAGGTGAGGAGACAGCTGTGAACACACGAGCATTACGCTCTTTCCACAACAGGTAGATGGCTGACTGAAAGTAGAGCTTGATGACTGGAGTAGCATGCGTATCTGCGTTGACGCGAGGTTGATTGATCCAGGCTGCAATAGAGTGTAGATCAGCCGGAGGAGAAATCCAAACTTCAGCAGCAAAAGGCTCCCATATCAAGCGAGAGAAAGATCACTCAAAGAAGAGATGATAGTGAGTCTCTATTTCCAGATTACAAAGGACGCACGTTCCTGAGAAATTTAACCTCCAACGCCTCAAGCGATCCTTGGTTGGCAGTCTTCTCCGCAAAGCCAGCCATGATATAAACGCATTATGTAGAATATGTTCCTTGAACCAAATAGTCTTGTGCCAATATTTGTTGTTGATAGTGTTTATATTCTTTTCTGACATTAGTATCTATATTTTTTAGTAAACTGATCCAAAGAGATTAATTTGTGGAGCTAACCAAACAAGGATTATAGTGTTTACTTTGGAAAAAGTAATAGGTTGAATGATAGATGGCGTGCGTGCTTTTTCACATGGAAATCTGCACATATATTAAAATCGTAAGATTTGAATCATAAAGAAAATATAGTGTATATAACTGAAGTTGGTCCATTCTGAAACTAAAGATGGCTAAAATTCTTCTTTGTCAAAACGCATAGATGTGAATCTTATATGAATAGAGTTCTCCATTGCTTATAACAGTGTAATAAACTCCGTGTGTAAAGGAGAAAAAATGTTATATAAGTGAAAACAAAAGTTATGATTTTTTTTCTTGTGCCTATAGGCTCTTAGGCTCTTTGCAATTTGAAGAAGAAAGAACATATTGTGTGAAAATCTTTGGCTCGGTCAAATTTTATCCAGTTGTTTATAAAACTGTTGTTATCTGATTCATGTAATTTTTCAGTGTTGATTTAAAAGCCCAAAAAACTCATCTATACTGACTTTTCGATATTTTTTTCTGTGATTTGAATTTAAAAAGAGATAAAACTTTCGATAAGTTATGTAAACTCAGAACAAGTATTTAGCTTTAGAAAGCATTTACATGTTTCAAACTTATAATATATACATATATAATGTTTAAAATTATGCATATAAAACATGTGTAAAATGTGCCTGAATATGTTTCTCTTCTTTAATGTGTTAATCGTACTATATATAACATTATTTTAAAATTTCAAAAAGTTTATGTCACATACAAAAAACCATCAATAAAAAATATAATTCTCTATTTTTAACAAGAAAAATGAAAAATTATAAACATATAAATTTAAATTAGGAAAAAATAACATTGAAAAAACAAGAAGTTAATGTAAAAGAAAAAACTGACAAATAATATTACAAATAAAATAAATTTATAAGATACAATCCGCGCGAAGCGCGGAAAAAATCTCTAATTACTCTAATAACTCATTTTTATTCAAAAAAATGTAGTTTTCGACCGTATCAGACAAAAATGTGAGAGTGAAGTAAAAGAGAGAAGAAGAAAAAAAGAAACTATCTCCTCCACGCATCTTGTGGGTAGGCAATGACACGTCAGCAATTCAAAAAAAAAAAAAAAGACGTATTTAAAACACGACGTCGACACATATAGCCATCGTTTACGTCTCTCAAATCGCGCTTCTCACCGACGAAGACGAAAGATCAGCGGAATCTCCTCCTCTTCGTTCTTACCGGTAGCTCGATCCCATGAATCCTGAATAGTAAGAACATTCCTTATTCCTCATCATATCCTTCAAATCGATTTGAGCGTCTCTGTAGTTTTAGCTTCTATTTGGATCATCGAAGAAGAAGGACCAATTTTAGCTTTGTTATCATTCTGTTTGATTCGATATCGTGGATCGTATAGATCTACGAAATTTTGTTGAGAGATCTCTTGAATTCACAGATGATTTTTCGATTTAAAAATAATAGCTATCGAATTGATTCTCTGTTGTTTTTTTCTCATTTGCAGTGACTATCTGTTCAAGCTTTTGCTAATTGGTGATTCCGGTGTTGGCAAATCATGCTTGCTTCTAAGGTTTGCTGTAAGTATCTCTCTCTCTCTCTTTCTCTATACTCATTACTCAGTGATCCTGTTGTGGCTCAATTTTTTGTTTTGTACAGGATGATTCCTACCTGGATAGCTACATCAGCACCATTGGTGTTGACTTTGTAAGCCTCTTCTCTCCAGTTATCAAATTGGTTATTAGTAAAATCGTTACAAGTTGTAATTTTGTAATGATCTTTTTGTAGAAAATCCGCACTGTTGAACAAGATGGGAAGACCATCAAACTCCAGATTGTAAGTTTGTCCTGAGTCGTGTCAGACCACTCAGATTGAAATTTTGTATGCTCACTCTGTTTTATTATTATCACCAATTATGCAGTGGGACACGGCAGGTCAAGAGCGTTTCAGAACCATCACCAGCAGTTACTACAGAGGAGCTCATGGGATTATTGTATGCTCGCATTTCTGACTCCCATGTTATTTAACATCCATTGATTAGAGACTGAATTGTTTTTTTTTTTTTTTTGGTCAGGTGACTTATGATGTAACAGACCAAGAAAGCTTCAACAATGTCAAGCAATGGCTAAACGAAATCGACCGCTACGCCAGTGAGAGTGTGAACAAGCTACTGGTTGGGAACAAAAACGATCTCACGTCACAGAAAGTAGTTTCCACTGAAACAGCCAAAGTAAATATATGCTTCACAAGTTCGTCACAGTTTAAGGTCTTTTTGGCATACTGTAATGTTTTGTTCTGGCAACACAGGCTTTTGCAGATGAACTTGGGATCCCATTCTTGGAGACAAGTGCCAAGAATGCTACCAATGTCGAAGAAGCTTTCATGGCCATGACTGCTGCAATCAAGACAAGGTAATTCATTATTTAACCATCAACTGAGCTCATAGATTCGGTCACACTTGGAGAGTAGACTAAGTCCGGTTTGCTTGCAGAATGGCGAGCCAACCTTCAGGAGGATCCAAGCCAGCAACCGTCCAGATCCGAGGACAACCTGTAAACCAGCAATCAGGCTGCTGCTCTTCTTAATTCTCTTTTTGAAACACACTTAACTATATATATTACAGTATCTCATCCGTTTGAATGTATGACATATGAACATCGTTGCTCTCCTTCATCTTTTATGTGTTTTGGTTTTTCAATCACTATGTTCAAAATCTTCTATTTTCTTTGTAATGTACTTGGAACACAATAAGCTAAGTTTTTAATCGCTAAGTTGTTCTTTTCTTAAAATAAGTCTCAGTTAACATTAAAGCTAAAACATTACAGAAACATTGGTCGAAGAATAGATTTTTCTTTCTGTCTCATTTAACTTAATATTAAAAACTCCCAAAATCGGGTTCGTAGAACAAAACGAAGGGTATCAGAAGAGCAAAATCCAAACCAGATGAGAGAGATTACAAAAACAAAGACCAGAGGCTGAAGGACCAAGACAGAAGAGAGCCTTTACTTTCCCAGAGTAGGGAACTGTGCGGCGTCTTCAATTTTTGGTGCAGGAGCGACCCTTTTTGGTGCAGCAGCCCTCTGGTTTTCTCCTCCATCGGCTCCTCTTGGTCCACGACCTCTTCCTTCAGCTCCTTCTCTTGTTCCACGACCTCCACGTCCTTCCCTTCCACCACGGTAACCACCTCTGTACCTCTCTCCATTCGCTGGTTTCAGAAACTCATTTATGCTCAACGACTACATAAACATACAATGGAAAGGTATAATAAGCATGCGATAGTTTTGAACAAAAAGCGCTTAATCCGTGGGAGTAAACTAGCGAACCTTCTTGGTCTTCTCCTCTTTCTCAACCGGGCGCTTGTCCTTCTCTGTTCCCTGATAACAACAGCACCATTTCAAGTTTCAATAAGCACACACACTATTATAATAAAAGATTAAAATGAAATACAAACTCACCAGTTTGATGAAGACCTCATCGTTGTTGCTCTTTTTGTTTGAGAGCTGTTGCATGGTCTCAAACACCTTTGTGTCAACCTTCCTCTCCTCAATCTTTGTTGCCTGTAGAGCTTTCCTCTTCTCCTCCAAAACCTTCTCATACTCTTCCAGAGTCATCTCCTACAAAACAGTATAATCACCATTAGATAACACTTCACATGATTGAGAAATGAACTCGAAACATGATTTTATATTACCTTGTCCTCTGGCTCGGGCTCTTTCTCTTCAACAGGTGTCTCTTTGTTTGCATCAGTTGCTTCACCTTCCTTCTCAACTGCCAAACTCTTCTCCACCACTGCTGCTGATTCTTCAGTTACTCTAATGATTGCAACAAAACAATAACAGTTTATTTTCAAGACCATAGAAAACACATACATGATCTAAACCGATTCTTTTTAAAAAAACTTACGGAGGAATTTCATCCTCATTGGTTCCCCAGTTGCCACGGCCAGCTCCATCACGTTTAAACCCATTTCTACTCAACAACAAGTTTAACAAATCACAAACCAAAAATTATTACAAAGAGTATCAATTTTAAGAAGCTTTGCTTTGCTTACCCGTGAGCTGTTCCACTCTGGCGGTCAAAGTTCCTACGTGGGCGTTCGAAGTCACCCGACTCTCCACGTCGACCACCACGGCCACGGTATCCACCCACAGACCCACCACGCCTCGCTCCATCTCCTTCCTCAAAGCGTCTGTAACCTCCAACATATCCATTTTCGTTACCAGGACCATCATTGTTCCTTGGCTCCCTGTTGAATCCACCACTCCTATCACGTCCACCACCACGTGCTCCACCACCGCGACCTCCTCCTCCAGGTCCGTTCTTGCCCTCCCTCACTAATCAAATTAAATAAAACATCAAATAAATTCAAGTTTAATAATTTCAATAAATAAATATAATAAAGAAACTCATTCATATCCCCGAATCTATAACAACGACAAAATAAAGTCAAAGCTCAACTAAACGAGAAAAAGTCAACTGTGGTTTATCTATTACACTGATGTCTTCAGGACAAGAGTTCACAAGTTTGACTTTAATAAACTCAATCAAGCAGAACCAATTAATCCAATCTACAAAACTAGAATTAAAACTTGAGAAACAGAAACAATTAAACAAAGAGAAAGCCTCACCAGCTTGAGAAGGAGGAAGCGGCTTAGTCGGCAGCTTACCAAGCTGAACCGGAGCTGTTTTCTCAACCTTCAACGGCTTAGCCGCCACGAGCTTGTGGAGATCCTCAGTGTCATCGTCCAGGAGATCGAAAGGGTTCACGGTCGCCATGAATGAATCTAGAAACAAACTAGTCCGGATACTATTATTTTTTTGAGGAATTTGTTTCTATTTTTTTGGAGGATGAAGAAACCCTTAGTGACTATACGTATTCATGAAGGACGAATAAAAAATCAGAATCGAAGATATGATTCGGACAGCGTTGTTTCGACGCCCAACAAAAGTGTGTGTGTGTGTGAAGAAGAAGGAAGCTGCGATAAGAGAGTAGTAGCAAAACCCTAGCCCTATGATACTTTCCTCTAAATACCCTAATCTTTAAAAAAAAAAAAAAACTCCTTAAGATTATCCTCTGCGCGCGCCTCTACCGTAAACGAAATCCACGCCGTTCATCTCCGTAAGATTGAAATTATAATCAGTTTGGGCCGGGCCGGTTTTATATCAGCATATAGTTGAATCATTTATCTACTGTGGGCACTGTAAATTAAACAGCTTAAATGGGCCAGGCCCGTTAACAGCACCGCTTAGAGTATGATTCGTTTCTTCATAGATTTGATTTCTTCTACAAACACCGATCGAAAGAGAGACGATCCTTAAGATGGCGACCATAGACGAGAGCTCTTCAGCTAAGAGATGGCTTCCACTTGAAGCTAACCCAGAGGTTATGAATCAGGTATTGTCCCGTTTCACAAAGTATTCCTTCTCCGATCATCGGAAAGTGAACGTTTCTAAAACTGGGAAGATTCTATTCAGTGATTTTTCTTCGTATTGGTGTGTGTGTGTGCAGTTTCTGTGGGGGCTTGGACTTGCTCCAGATGAAGCGGAGTGTAATGATGTGTTTGGTTTAGATGACGAGCTCCTTGAGATGGTTCCAAAGCCTGTCCTTGCTGTTCTCTTCCTTTACCCCATCACCAAAAAGGTCTCTTCTTTGTAACTATCAATTGAAACCCATCTCTGTATATGTCTGTCTTGTATTTGATTGAAAGAACCCATGTTTTTGGTGTATAGAGTGAGGAAGAGAGGATCGAGCAAGACAAGGAAATTAAGGAGAAGGTTAGTTTCTGATTAACAACACCTGTTTTTGTTCTTCATGAATTTGTTTCTGTAGTTTCATATTGGTTCTGTGTGGATGATAGGTGCATAGTGAAAACGTTTACTTCATGAAACAAACTGTTGGTAATGCTTGTGGAACCATTGGTCTTCTTCACGCTATTGGCAACATTACCTCTGAAATCAAGCTTTGTAAGTCTGTTAACATCTCTCTGTGTGCTTTTTTTCCTTTGATCAGAAGGGTATATAATCTTTGACGATTATCACTTCCTTTTTGCAGCTGAGGGGTCGTTTTTGGATAAATTCTTCAAAACCACATCCAATATGACTCCTATGGAGGTTTCTCCATCTTATCATCTTCCTCTAGATTTGATGTTTCTTAACTGTAAGTGTTTGTTTCATGGTTAATGTTTATATTGGTAATTATGATAGCGTGGAAGGTTTCTAGAGAATGATAGTCAAATAGAGGAAGCTCATTCAGCAGCTGTTACAGCTGGTGAAACACCGGTAAACTCATACCTCCGATTATGCTAATGTGGAAACATATTTATTTATATGTTACATTGTTTTTTTTTCTTACTTTTCCCCATCTTCTACAGGCTTCTGATGACGTGAACACACATTTCATCTGTCTAGCTTGTGTAGATGGTAACGAAGTCTCTCATTAAAAAAATTAAATCAAACTCAATTATAAATTGGCACTAAATCAAATATTGCAGGTGAGCTCTATGAACTTGATGGAAGGAAAGCAGGACCAATTTCACATGGTGCTTCCTCTCCAGCTACCCTCTTGAAGGTACTTTAAACCTTTTTAGTCTTTACCAATACATGGAGAGGGATTATGCAATGGTTTTTGTGTGTGTGTTTTTTTTTTGAAACTTTGTTTGATGTGTAATCTTGGGGGTGGTATTAAATGTACAGGATTCGACGAAAGTGATAAAGAAGATTATTGAGAAGAATCCGGACACGCTCAACTTCAATGTGATGGCCATCTCCAAGAGAACCTGAGGATGTTCTTACGAAGCAAAGCTCATTAGTGTTGTGTTTTTGAGTTTATGACACAATGATCCACACAGATTGTTTACCTAGGTGGATTATGTTTTACTGCTTTCTGAATCTTCTTTTTCTTGTTTCTGAAACTTGTAAGAGTTTATGATCTCAAGGTTTTTTTTTTTTTTTGAACAACCTACCTTGTGAGAATAACCTACCTTGTGATCTCAAGGTTCTTAAGAGAATGAATTTCTAGCTTAGTGACACATATAAATCGAAATATTAAGAAGCCACCAAAATAGAAGTGATAAAGAAATCAAAGTAAATATGTGTTTATTATGTTATTGGAGTATGTATTAAAAAGCTATATATGTGTAAATCGAATTTTAATGTCACTCTACACTATTTTAAATGGGGATCTAGGCCTGGGATTTCGGGTATTCGGATCGGTTCCGGGTAAGATCCGTTCGGGTCCGGATATTCGGTTATTTACAAATTGTATCCAATGAGTACTTGGAACAGTTCGGTTCGGTTTCGGATCGGTTTTCGGTCGGTTCCGGGTCGGTTCCGGATATTAAATTATTAAACCAAAACTAATATTTTTATGTATTTTATATTTTCTATTTTTATTTTTATTTTTTTTTTAAAATAGTTTAATCCAAATCGGATATATATGTATAGTTTGAAAGTAACTACAACGAAATAGAAGTGGTGCAGTGGTAAAAGTTGATGTACTTTCAACTTTCCCACCCGGGTTCGAAACCCATGAGGCGCAAATCCATGTTTTTTAAACATTATTTCGGTTTAAACGGGTACCCGATCGGATCCGGATAAAAACCCGAACCGACCCGATACCCGTGGATATTCATAAACATTACCCATCGGTTAAATATGCCTTATCCGAAACCGATCCGAACCGGTCCATTTCGGGTCGGATCCGGTTCGGTATTCGGTTCCGGTTAAAAAGTCCCAGGCCTATGGGGATCAATCAATTCTGGGTTTTCTCGTCTACTTCTTAAATAAATTTTACAGAGGGAAAACAAAAAAAAGCGAAAAAGGAAAACGTGAGAAACGAAAAAAAGTAACAGTTGGTGACGATCAAAGTCATCTTTCTCGCAAAATCCCTTCTTCGGAATCATCCATCATCAAAAGAGTCACACGTAAGCTCTCTCTCTCTCTCTCTAATCTTCGTCTATGAATGTCAAAGAGGAAGAGAAACGAGGAGCCTCAATTCCAATCTTATTCGTGCGTTTCCCGATCTGCAATTCGAGCGATATGGCGTTATTAGATTCTGGGCTTCGATTCATTTATAGCTAGGTTTTAGGTTCAAATCCTTGGATCTGTTCTCATTAGCTGCTAAAACAAGTTTTCCTTTGGATTGTTTCTGTTTCAATTCTTATTCTCATCGAACATTTGATTATTGTTTCTTGTTTTTGTTGCAGAGGTTTAGGAAGAAAAGGGATGATTCGATCGTGAATTTGAATTAAAGATTCTGCAGTTAAAATGTGGAAGCTAAGTGAGGAGAAGAGCGGAGACGTGGCCGGTCTAACACCGGTTTACCTCAATGTCTATGATCTAACCCCTGTCAATGATTACCTCTATTGGTTTGGCATCGGCATTTTCCATTCCGGAGTAGAGGGTATGTAATGTTTATTCCTCTCTTGCTTGAGTATGTTCTTTGCTCTCAGTTTCCTCAACTTCAATTGTATGTAGCTCATGGTATGGAATATTGCTACGGAGCTCACGAGTATTCATCGAGTGGGGTCTACGAGGTAGAGCCTAAGAACTGCCCTGGCTTCATCTTCAGACGCTCTCTTCTCCTGGGAACTACAACCATGTCCCCTTCTGATTTCCGCTCTTACATGGAGAAGCTCTCGTCCAAGTACCACGGTGACACTTACCATTTGATCGCCAAGAACTGTAACCATTTCACCCAAGAGGTTTGCTTGCAGCTCACGGGTCAGCCTATTCCTGGATGGATCAATCGCCTCGCCCGTTTAGGTAATAAAGAGAGATATCAAAACCTATCCTTTTGTGTTGTCAACCAAACTAATCGTCTCATTTGTTGAGTTTCAGGTTCGTTTTGTAATTGTCTTTTACCAGAAAGCATTCAGCTCACAGCTGTTAGTGCTCCTTCCGAACGCCTTGAGTTCTCTGGTAAGCTCCTCCTGATTAAAGAGAGTTTTTAGTGATGCTCTTTTGTGATTAAAGTAAATCTTCAAATGGCTTCCGAATGTAGATGAGGATGAATCGAACTCAGAGGCATCTTCTGTGTCAGATGATGATGAAGAAGAAGGATCAGAGAAGCATCTCATTAACGTTGCAGACAGAGATGTTGTGTATCTACAAAACAAACCAGTGCGACTTACCAGAGAGTAGATACCCTGAGAAGCCAACCAGCGACTACTTCCTCCTTTGAAGCTACCCTCAGAACTTACAGTGTTTGTTACACAATATAGCCATGGAAACCCAAAAAGGGGGGTAAAGTTATATTCGTCTCCTTATTGCTGCGCTTGTTCTGCGTTAAAAAAAAAAATCAGTTTAGTATTCTTCTCATTCTAGAAATGTAAAAAACATCTTCCAGATTTTATAAAAGTTAAGCCACCCCTTTCTCAGTAAAATTTTTTTGGAAGCTGTCTCCACATCTTTTACTTATTGTTAAATTGTTGTATATTTTTCTTTTTATTGGTCGAGTTCAGCAGAGAAACAAACCAATATCAAAACAAGAAACGAGAAGATAAAAAAAATTATGCTTTAGATAATTACGGTGACAGGTTAAGGAATAATATGAAGACAAAACTGCCAAATGAATGAATACAAAACTCAAAAAAAAAAGGGATGTTATAAAGTCCACTAATGTTTAAAACGGAAGTAATTTCATTTAATATGATTCTTCTATATAGGGTAGAAAAAAAGCTAACACCCCTTTTTGACTAGCAATCTCATAGTCATAAGCAATCTCGCATATGGTAGAGACTAGAGAGAGAGAGGGAGAAAAAGGATTACATAGATCTCAGCAATCTCATGGCCAACATTCTCCGGCGACCTGTTCTCCTTTTAACGGTGGCCGCCGTCTTATTCTCAACCGCTCCGGTTTCAAACTCTATTCCATTTATATTGTTCCACGGTAATTAATTTCATCTTCAATCTAGTTTATGTTTTTTCTTTTCCGATTAATTATGTTTAAAAACATAACAATTAATAATAATAAAAAAGGAATTGGAGATAAATGCTCTGGTGGAGTTAGTAACTTCACGCAACTCCTAAGCAACCTCTCCGCCTCTCCTGGCTCTTGCTTGTAAGTTGTGTCATCAACCTTTAACAAACACTTAACTTGTCTTTAACTCATCTTAATGGTCTTTATTTTTTTTTCAAAGAGAAATAGGTAACGGAGAAATAGACACATGGTTCATGCCACTAATGCACCAAGCGAATGAAGCGTGTGAGAAAGTTAAAATGATGAAAGAGCTGAGTCAAGGTTACAACATTGTTGCCCAGTCTCAAGGAAACTTAGTAGCTAGAGGTCTAATCGAGTTCTGCGACGATGCTCCTCCTGTCATCAACTATGTTTCCTTAGGAGGACCTCATGCTGGCATCGCCGCTATCCCCAAGTGCTCTGTATATAAACTTTAAATTTATTAATTCTATTGGTTACTACTCTAAATCACTGTTATTAACAACAATGGAGTTAATCATGTGTGTTTTTGTTGTGTGTGAAGTCTGGTCCAATCTGCGCTATAGCAGAAGATTTGATGAAGTTAGAGATATACAACGACTTCGTTCAAGTATATAACAACACTATCTATATATCTTTGTTCAAGATCAAATTCCTTTAATCATGATTTGATTTAGTTAGTCACTATGCAGGATCATATTGCTCCTAGTGGTTATGTCAAGATCCCTGGTGTAAGTTATTTACTTAAAACCAAATTAATTAGTTCAAAATCGATTCTGGTTACCAAGCACGATGGCTTTGTTTTTTTCTCAGGAAATGACAAAGTATTTGGATCACTCCAAGTATCTACCAAAGCTGAACAATGAGAGACCTGACCAAAGAAACTCCACTTTCAAAAACCGTTTCATGAGCTTACATAACTTGGTTCTTGTCATGGTACTTTGCTGTCTCCTTTCTTTTTTTAATTTGAAAACATGTTTTTGTAAGCTTATAATTGAGTCTGTTTTCTTCTTCTTAATCCTTAAATAGTTCCAGAACGACACAACACTGGTCCCTAAAGAAACTTCTTGGTTTGGATATTATACAGATGATGGCTTCGATTCTCTTTTGTCAACTCAACAGGTGAATCTCCCATTCTCTCTCATTCCTTTCTTTGTTGAAGATTTGCTTGCTTTTTTTTTTGAACACCGAAGATTTGTTTGCTAAAAACTATAAATGCGTTCTTCTTCAGACAAAACTATACATAGAAGACTGGATCGGTCTGAAAGCACTGGATGATGTAGGAAAAGTGAAGTATGTGAGTGTCTCAGGGGACCACCTTATGATAGCGTATAATGACGTTGTGAAATACGTTGTGCCTTACTTGATGGCTTGATGCACACAAGTTCGTAAAATCTTTAACATGTGACTCTCACTGTCATTTTATAAGAAAACATATTTGATCCCAAATCCAAATATAACTGATAATATTTGGAATTATTGGGTAAAAATCTTGTGTTAAATTTGACATTAACCAATTACATGTTTAGAAAATATTTGATTGGTTGGTGTTGTTCATATGAAGTTCCGAAAGTAATTATTAGTTGTTAGCCAATACAAATATAATTTTCCAAAAATCTTTAAATATTGAAAAGGCATTTAATAATCGTATTATAGGTAACGAAATAAAACTTATAAGATTGTGAAAGTCACCTAATGTAAATCATTGTATTTCAGTATGTATCATAACAGTTAATCCATCATCAAATGAAGTTTTCAAGTATTAATACTATTTACTTTGAATAACAGCAAATCCAACATGGTTGCATGTATTAAGATCTTTGTTAAACGTAATGAAGGCAGAGTCCTGATTTTGTCAACATGGTAGTTAGTGTGCCTAATGGACAAAGAAAAAAAAAGTGATTTCCCCTTTTTCCAATTCTGTTTGTCATCAAGAAGACAAGAACACCTAATTTAATCAGATTTAATTAATTTAAAATGTAAAAGGCTTTTTTTTAACAATGCTAAAGGCTTTTAAGTATTGATGTAGTGGGAGTCAATAATCTAAAACGTACATCACATCAAAAGTTGACCCATAAAAACGAAATAAAGTTAAGATCTAGGATGCACCACATCAAAAGTTGACCCATGTGCCATTTGGAGCCACGGGCTCAAAGACACAGACCGTTGGTTGTGGTTGGATGGTCCGGCCACACGTTCGCATGATGGACACATGAGAAGCGTGGTTGGTGGACTCATATGACCATACAATCTCGGTGAAAGCTTTAGTGCCCTCAACTCCGCAGCCTCTTTCTCGAGCCGTCTATTCTCTTCAGTCAGTTTCTCTACGCATCTCTTCAAATACTCGCAGTCTACTTCAGTTTGCTTCAACTTGGTCCTATAAGACACAAAAATTGATTTGTATTGTAAATAAACATTGCTTTAAAGGGGTAAAATAGCCAATCAATGTCCTAAAATGAGTTATATATGACTCCCACCTTGCTCTTCTGTTTTGGAACCACACTTCCACTTGTCTTGCGGTTAAGCCTAGCTTCTTAGCCAAAGCCAGCTTCTGTTTCTGTAGAAATACCATAAAGCTCATGTTAGATCAGATTATTTACAAGAATACCCTCTCTCTTTAATATGATGATGAACAGTGGACTTACGGGGTTTAGAGTATTGTGCTCCTTGAAAGTGTCTTCGAGAACAGCGGACTGATCTTTGGATAGCCTAAGCTTCTTCCGACAAGCCTCTCCACCGTATTCTTCTTCTTCTTCCTCCGAGGTTCCACGTGAGGAAGATCGATCCAAAGTGACGTCGAGATCATCTCCAGCACCACCTGATGTTCCTTCTCTCTCGCTTCTCCTCTTGCCGCTCACGTTGCTAGAGATCGTGCTGTTTAGGGAAGAAACTCCTGTCTCCTCCTCCAAATCAACCGGCAAGCTGTTCACGTTTATTTTCGTAAACAACTGTTGGCTTTGATGATCTGCAAAAATGGAAACGTGTTATTTCTAGATCTATTTGTGTCTTGAAGAAAAGGTCAAGACCTTGAAGAAGAAGTGCACCTGAGGAGGAAACAAAGGTTTGGTTCCATGGAAACATCTGGAGATTAGATATGGGTGAAGAAGTGGGTTTGAGATTCATCAGCTTGTGAGGATGGTGAGTTTGTGCAAACCCCAAGCTCAGACTTAAACTCAAATCCTCTTTTCCCATCATCATGATAAATATAATCTAGGCCTTGAATATTTTCTTTGACCCAAGAAAATTTTCAAAAAGTAAGGTTTTGTGAAATGAGAATATATATATAAAACGCTTTGGTTTTTATGAGTAGAGGTGACAAGAGAAACTTTGAGTTTGTCCTCAAAAGCTCTAGTTTTGGTAGTGGAGGAAGTGTAAAGAGGACAACATCAACCTTCTAGGGTTCTTATGGAGAGATGGAGATAGAGAGGTGTGAAATGGGATGAAAAGAGATGATTAATATAGGAGTTGAATGAAATGAGAGCTTGCCATGTTGGCCAATTAATATGTAAATCGTTATAATGACCTTTTGAAACCTCTATTATTTTATCACCAACTTGTTGCCTCATTGTCTTTCACTTTTTCTTTGTCTTTTTCCTTCTTTTACTATTATAGAGAGTACATCATATAAGTCCTCTCTTTCCTTAAAACTAAAATTTATTCTGTATATGTATGGAATCCAAAGTGCTTTAGTTTCAAAATTAACACTCACATTACAGTATCTTCTTGTAAATTCCTGCCAAAAGCAACAAAATTAACGTGTGTGGAAAGTATATATGTATTTATTTTTTTTGAACTTAGGATTGTGCACATAAATATGTATAAGTATATGGTATGTCTATAGAAGAAAAGAAAATTAATCAGTCGAGATCACACAAGGATGATACCAAATATCAAAGAAATAGTTGGCAATATTGGTTGATTAAATATTGAGAAATGGAATAAATCAAGTGGTTGGTAAAATACACAATCCACATGAATCTGAACTCCTTCAAAGTTGTGGGCCAATAAACTGCTGTGATCCAGTCATATCCATGTGGGACGTGGGATCTATCACTTCATTTAACACCATAATCATGGATCCAATATTTATTGACCGTTTCTCTCTATACGTTCATTTCAAGAATTTATATACTTTCTGTATCCATTAGTTTTATAGAACGTGGTAGTAATAACAAACTAATAAAAAGAAATTAGTTAAACTGTTAAACTATAAAACATCATATTTATTTTGTAGTAAAAACAGAATTTTATTTTTGTTAACCAATTGTAGACTTTTTACATAATCGATTAAAATCTATATCTAACCCCTATTTTTACACAGATGTATCTTTTGAATTTCGATTATCAATCGCAATACTTGGAAGACGTGTTTATGTTAAAAAATGTAAGACGTGTTTATGTTAAAAATGTAAGACGTGTAATTTTTTTCACAGCTGAAAGATGATTTATTAGGATTTTATTTTAAGAAGTTTTGTTAGAGTGGTCTGAATTTAATTAAATCGAATTTGAGAACTCTACAGTTTTGGGCTCGAGAGGGTAATATGGGCAGGTAGGTCCCCTCACGTGACTATAGGGGACCCGAAAACACTCGACCCGGCCGTGCGTTTTATTTTGTATCCTCACACGCCGACATCTTATCATTTGCGTCGACGCGCCTTCAATCATTTTCGCTTCTTTGTAATCATTATACGCAAAATTTGCAAAGAAAATGTTTTTTTTAACAACTAGAATATCAACTCAATACATTTACTTCTGAATGTTTTTTCTTATTTCTGAATGTTAAAATGCAGTCTCAGCCAATACGTAAAGCAAAGATTCACGAATAAAAATACAAATCGTTATTTTCTGATGATGTAATCATTTGAGGCGTATCGCGTATATATATGTTTTGCTTTTTGGGTAGGACTAATGATAATGCTCAATGTTGTTAAATCATGTTTGATGCGTAGCTTAATAACAGAATTTGCTGTAGACTAATGTCACCATCATTAGGGGACTTTAAATGTTTGGACCTAACTTTCCTTAGTTCCCTATTATGTTTTCGAATATTATATAGTCTCTCGAACATGTAATAATTCGATTGCTTAAAATCTATTATACTTGAAAGATAGTCAGTGCCTCAGTGGCATCGATATAATGAGCAAGAAAAAGTCCAAGCAGTAAAAAGAAGATAATTCCAATTTGACGTTTCGCATAAATGTTTTTTTATCAGTTTTTGATACTCGGTCGATATATATAAGACAATTTTAATATATACAGATTCTGTGAATATTACTTTTATATCTGCGTGATTATTGAGATTTTTTTTTTTTGAAACACCATTATTGAAATTCTAGTATCGTCATTCGTCACGATTAATTTTTAGTTTTATCAATAATGGTTCTGGAAATCTGTGTTCTCTATAAAAATACACACTTAGTGTAGTAATTATGGAGAAGCTTCAAGGAATGCTTGTAGTTAAAAATTAGAAAGGACCAAGTTTTTTTTTTGTGAAAGGGTTAGAAAGGACCAAGTTGGCTCGTGCATGCGATATATCCTCCCATGTGGAACGGACGTGGCGCACACATTCCTAAGCTAACCACACCACCCATTACAGCGAAGCACTCGTGTGCTCTTGTCCACCCACACGTGCATTCATGGTCAAATATTCCTATGCAGCTATGCTCTTCTTGGTTGTCCCCAGTCAGTGGTCAAATAATATTTTCTTAATTAATAATGTCCAAATGGGAAGATTTTATTTATAACTTTTAAAAGAGAAGGTTCATTCATAATTACAAATGAGACGAGTATAAGTGAGAAGGCTTCTCCTGATGCTGAGAAAATGCACAATATCACCAGTCACTAGAGGAAGGATAAGGGAGGATATAAATCATCAATTAATTCTTCATGGTCTGCGGATGGATGAGATAAGCGTGGAGTATATATAAGATGCATGTTCGACTTCTTATCCAAATATAACTGAAAATGATTAAGCTATATAATCACAAATAAATGTAAACTTTGAAGATGTTTATAGGTAGCTTACTAATTTGTTCCTAATCTTGACACTATAACAAAAAATGGGTATGAGTATATAAACGTCATCCTCTACTGCTAGATGATTATGTTGCTTTCTGAAGCTGGATCCATGCGGTTAATTTATATAAACTTTTATTCGTGAATTTTTACTTTACGTTAGTTTAAGACGAGAGATCTTAAGCGTAATTTGTATGAAGACTTATAGGACAAAGCACGCACGTCGAACTATATTAGAGTATCCTTTAAGAACGATTTCTTACGGTAAATTTTATTTATTTTTACATTAATCAGATGATTTTGAACACTTTATTTAACCAATTAACCTTCCAAACGTTTGAACATTGGCTAAAGCCACAAAGTGGGATATATTTGAAAATTGTTCTCCAGAAACATATACACCATTTCCTACTCGTATGTATTTTATTCTTATTCTTATACATATTTAATGGGGTGAGCTGTTGCTCATGTGATGGATTCATCGGTTAACCAAAAATCATTTGGAATATCTTCGGTCTATAATGCGAGACACGTGCAATGTTTGATATCTACATTGTACCTATGATTTGTTTTCGGTGTGTGTTGATATATGTTTTGAACCTATTCTAACAACAATAATATAGAATTATGTCCAATAATAAAACCTATCATTTTGTGTGAATATTAACCAATTTGATAAATCACTCCGAATCTTTATGTCATTTATGTATCGTGTTTAATCATATGTTTCCGCATTATTCTTCTCGCATCTGTTATAACAGTGTGTGTGATGTAATCATTAAAGAGTTGCTCTCAAGTGAATCGGGTTTCCAGAAACAAGAGGAGCCCACTTTGAACACTACTCCTTTTCTAGTTTTCTTATTAGTCGGCCTGAACTACATGTGATAGCGATTAAGTTTTGATTTGGAACTAAGTATTTAATTTCCTAAAAGAAACAATCAAAATATTATAATAAAACGACAAAATGAGTACTTGGCATCGCTATAGAAACGCAGAAACGGTGCGAGTCATGTGGACTACAATCATCAAGTAATGAAAAAGAAAAACGCATAAAAGTTAACCTATGATATGTCCTAAACTTCCTATATAATTGTTGCCATCATTATAGTAATAAATTAACAATGAGGAGTCCATAATTAATGGGACAACCTTCTCTAAACTAAGCACGCTCATGCAAATAAACGAATAGACACACAAAAATCACAGTGACATAAAAAGAAATAGATGATCATCGATTATCATAGGTTATCTTAGATATACTGGATTTTTGAAATCCTGAGTTCGAGCCCATTGAGGATACAACGAGAGCCCATTGAGTTTCTTGCGGATATAGATTATCCTTGATATCATATTCTTGTGGCATAAGATGCCACTTGCTTAGTCACATGAATATGAAGGACAACATATTCTTGTGGGTGAGGCAGTGGGAAACTTAAACGTAATTGATTCTGAGATTTATGGTTTAGATTTTTATATCTGGTTTAGAGTTTATGGAGTATAAAACTATACAGATGGTAATCTGTATATAGTAAACTCTTTCGCAAATGCCTATACAGTACTAAATGTTTAGTTTATGTATCAATCATGGATCACGATGTTGAGGCTCCAATCCCGACAGAGAGTTAATGACATTGTAATAAATCAGGAAGTTGTAATCAACTTTGTTGCTAATGCACCCACTGCCGAACAACTCGATGCCGTCAAGATTTGATTGATACCTGCTCATTGACTGCCAAAGTTATTGGCAATCCTTGGTGTATGATAAAATGGATTAGGAGGACAGGAAATCGCACATCATGCTAGACTTGAGAAAGGCCCCAGTAAGAGCCAATATCTTTGTAAAATAAATTCAGTTCAATATAAATACTTCTCGAATCTCATCTTTGTTTACTTCGGGCAATGACTTTCCTCTTTTGTTTTTTTTTATTCCAAATCATGTATGGGTGATTTTATAGCACACACTTGGTGACTCTCGTTCACTTGAGACTTCCCTGTATCTTCTCTCAGTCTCAGTTACCCTTGTGGTCAATCTCGTCAACAACTCACAGCAGAACTCTGAGACATGGCATAATATACCTCTCCCAGAAAAAAAAAAGATTTCAAGCTGATTGGTTGCTTTTTAGGGTAGGCTGATCATCGCTCTAGATGTAAAAAAAATTGAAGTGGTCTACGTCTCACACTTGTGACAACTACTTTCACCTTTTCGATGTAAGTATGAAATTAAGCAGTACTACCATAACTATTTAAGTATTTAACTGCAGATTTTCCTGATATCTCTGAGAGACCTTATGAGTCTCGCTTTATATGGTTTGACAAAACTTTTCTTAAATCATACTACGGTTGCTTTGCTTCGGCAAGTTAAACGGAAAAGAACACAGAGAAATAAAATGTACTCCACCATGAGATTCAATTGAACTACACAAAGCACCATACTAACCGATTTTCTGTATTTCATTATCGATAAACTCAAAATCGAACCAACCACCCTCTCTCTCTTTATAAATATAGTTTATGAACTTACCCATATTTACTTTATATAACGTTGTTCCTACTAAGTTTGATATGAGACAAGCCAATGCCTCTTGAGATATATGTCTTCTTCCTATCTTTTACTGTTGTGTATTCTGGATTTCTAGACCATGTCACCAAGCATCCCTCCTATCTACCCTGCAACAAACCAGAAACAAGTTCCCAACTACTTACTCCCATTGCTCAAAAAAATCAAGCAATGGATAACATTATGCATAAAATGATAGATAGCTTCACCTTTTGTCGACATGTTTATGGGCCGATCATCGCTGCAAATGAAATACAACAGCTGTTACTTGGTTCCTTGTCATTAATTGAATATTAACAACGCAATGCAACAGTATCATTTTGCAACTATGGGTTTCTTTTGTAAGCACCAAAGTATTAAAACCTCATTTGCTTCTACTCCACACAATCTTACGGATCAATGTAGTTTGGTTGATCAAAGCCTAAAAGTACCTTAGCGGGAGAAGTGGATACTCTGAAGCAATCAGCATTCATCCCCACAAGACACAACCCAGGGAAGATAACCTACACTCGCAGATTCAATGATGAGAGGTAATCTTCTCTTTGAGGCAATTCGTCGAACACTTTGTGACTTACATCGAGATGTTTCTGCAAAGTCTTAGTCCTCTTCCGAGGTCGACGAGAAGGCCTGTTCCCACTCATGCTGAACACGTCTTCCTCGATCTCGTCACGAGACAGAGCCACCCATAGCCTGTGATTCTCGTTCTTCGCCTCCACGCCCCCGCCGCCGCCGCCTAACCCGGGAGACTCCGCCGGAATCCCTCTCTGCCTGTTCGATTTCGCCTCCACCACCGCCGCGACTGGTTTCTGACTCTTCGCCTCCGAAGCTCCTCCTCCGCCGCACGCCTCCGCGGGGACCGCGCCGCTCCCCTTCTTCGAACCGCCGCACGCCTTCCTCGGCCGCAGATTCCACTTCCTCTTCTCGTCCTCCTCCTCCGCCGACGCCGGAGCTTCCTCTCTCCGCGGCGGATTCTCGTCGGACTTCGCCTTCTTATGGTGATCGCGCTCGGACGACGGAGCGAGTGAGGAGAAGGAGAGGCGCGGCTGACGAGACGATCGCGACGCGACGGTTCGGTTGGAAACAGGGGGCGTCTCCGGCGATGGGTCCGATTTGGGGTCGACGTCAGTGACAGCAGCGGAGACTTGAGGTCCAAGGGTGAGGGGAGAAGAGAAGCCGTGGAGAGACTTCTTCATATGCGCCGGCGAAGTAGACATTGGGGAGGAGATTTGTAACGGCAAAGAGATCAAAAACCCTAAGAAGCTAAAGACGAAAGCAGAGGAGAGAGAGAGAGAGAGAGAGATCTAGAAAGGACCAAGGCGATTTACGGAGAGGAGAGGAGAGGGGTGCATGCGTTTGTTTCTACTTTTGTTTTTACTAGGTCCGTGTCCGTGCTACGCACGGATTGTTGTGTCTATGTTAAATGTTTACTTTAATTTTGTATTTAGTTTTCTTAACATAATCTGTAAATATTTTTGTACTAACTTAATTTGTATATTTCTAACAACTTTATTTTTTTATTTGACGTATATTTGAAATATGAAATTCTATCTTTTTTAGCGCATATTCTACACTAAAAAGAGTAATGTAGTTTGGTTTTGTGTATTATGTATATATTCTTATTTGGTATTATGTAGTTGACAACATGGTCTTTCAATGCTGTTTTTATAGATAATCAATTAAAATTAGTCTGAAAACGTGAAACTAAATTTAAAATTTATCTCAATTTTGTAAAAAAAAAAAAGTTCAAATATATCAAAATTATTCAATGATTAGGGTTATATCATAAAGCTATCTTAACATGAACGCATGTGTTAGCAAAGTTGTTCAGTGCTTCTATTAGACAATGGCCTTAGTATTCAAAAAATATGATTGTTACCTATGATTATTTTATATGAAACATTAACCGGTAGTTGTTGCTATAGATAAGAGAAACGTGCTAGAGAATTGCCAACTGTGGCGAGGTTATAAAGGCAATGAGATAGCTTGTTTGCTCTTTGCAGGCCCGTCTCATGGAGATTGAGGGTCCAGTGCTAGTCCAAATTTTTTTACAAATGTTATTTAATAAAGTAAAATCATTAAAATTATTAGGTCATGTTTTGTAATGGTTTAAAAAATTTAGGGCCCTAAATTCTAAAGAAAATTAGTAAAAGTTGGGCCCTGTGCATTTACTCCATGGGCACACTCTCAAATTCGGGTCTGACTCTTTGTAGAGAAGGCAAAGTTACCTAGCTTTACATCCCTGTGAACAATGCCTTTTTCAATGGAGAACGGAAACAATTTAATTGGTTAGTTAAGTGACTGAAGTATGAATGCTGAAAAAGTAGTTTTAAATTTCGTAACCTCTACACACAGATTGAGTATTCATATTGTTTGTAATATGTATTTTTTAAACATTTATTTGTAATATTATGTTGCATTAGTATTAGTTATATTATTACATTTCTTCACTCTTTTGCTGTTTAGAAAAAAAGTAATGAAAACATTTGTGATTTAATAAATATTAATATAGGTAACAATGTAACATGTAGATTAAATATATGTGAAAAGGGGACGGGTGTAGATAATTAGAATTGCTTGTGTTTTCTGAATCAATTCGGGTGAACATGACTGTATAACCCAAAGAGTGAATCTAATGAGTTTGTTTTTTTTTTTGACATCATCTAATGAGTTTGTTAAGTTGATAATTCACATGAGTTAGACATGATGATAATATTAAGAGCACGTCATCACCTTCTTCTTTTAGGATTAGAGGTTAATCAGTTATAAATTTTTGATATCACCTGATGAGCATTGAGAGACACCAAGCTATATGCACCTCACCCATGTAATATCCAAAAAATAATTATGAACAAATCAAGCAACGAAGTTCTATTCAAGTTAGGAAAGTATTGGCAGGCTTTTCCGATATGGAATTATTTTGAAGAGTCTCTATTAATTACGGAGACATACAGCAGCTCACGGACATGGTGATCAGAGAAAGGAGTCCTCAGTACTGCATTCTTTTTCTTCCTCATTCTTTGTATTCCCGCGAACCTTTTCACCAAAGTAGCCTAGGAATTGCCGTGATCCCTTTTATACTTGTAAGAAGTAATGGATGCAGCGTTCTGCCATTGCAGGGTTCGTTAGGATTGTACTGGCTTTGTTAGATCATTTTTTTTTAACATTCTGTGAAAGTCAATGTCATTCTCGAAGCTCTGTAATCATTCATAATGGAAAATATGTTTGCTGTCAATTCCATATTTGCTCAAATGGTAGGTAATCCCTTAAAAAATGTTTTCGCAGAAGCAGTCAAATGAAGTTGTACTAAAGAAACATAGAGACCCTCATATATTGGGATCAGTGGCTTGCTTTTCTTTCTAACCTATGCAATTAACTCATGAACCCCAGACTCTGACTAAATATCAACAGTAATTGTTGCTTCATCCCTAAACCACACGGCCCACACCATAGGATCTTTAAAAATTGCTATGGCTACCACTCTCTACTATTTTCTGCCTGATAACTGAAGTCCTCTTTCACCCACCATTGTATCATAGGCCTGCAACAGGGAATACGTTTTTCAATTTAGTTTAAATCCGGAAATTAGGGCTGCATAGTTGATCAAGTGCAGTTAAAAATACCTGTTGCAGTCCACTAATGAAGCCATGAGCGTTAGGTAGCTCAGTTACATAGATGATACTGGTTTCACTGGCTTCTCCTCCTTTTCCGTTAGCAATGTTTGCTCTGTTTATTTACACTGTACAAAACTTATTTTTGGCTTACCAGCCTGCTTTGCTGCCTTACCCTTTTCAACTGATGGCTTTAATATCAACTCTGCGAAGAGTGTCTGTCCTGATTGGGATCGTTAAACCTCTGCCACAGTTACTGATGATTTACAGCTTCCACTCTCTCAAAACAGAGCTATTGTTTGAAACATAGAGAAGAAAACAAAAAAGAATAATTTGAGCCAATATCATACAAACTGGCTACATAAGAAATGAAGAGGACGAAGACAGAATCTGTGAAACTGATACCAGTAACTATACCATGTTGTATCCATGTTTTCGTAGGACTTTCAGCTTTCTTCTTATATACATTCGCTGCCTACAATTTATTTACATATTTTCATCAAACAAAGAAAACAGAGAGAACTTTGTAATGAAACTAACTCTATAAATGGAGATAAATCAGGTATTTTATTTTGTAACCTTTGCATTTGCACTGAAGCCGACCATGAACTTCATGTAAATATAACTATTTAGCCTCATCGAACCAACAACCCATGTCGGATCTAAATGTAGACGCTGTAAACTATCAGAAATGTTTTTGGGGTCTACATTTAGAGGCTGGCTTATATCAAAACACAGAACTAATATAAATTCAAATACTTTCAAAATCAAAAGACCCAATGTGTAACCAAAGTGGCATGATCATGTTAGAACCTGTCAAAGAAGTGATCCAGACTGTGGTACTGAGGATCCTTGCTGTGATTCCCAGAGCGCACCACCTGTCCTTTAAAAAAGTTTCATGACTCATAACTTTGGTTATCTGCAAGCTACAAACAGAGAACAATATATAGTGTATACATAATAACATGATTTAGTCTCTTATTTATGATTAAATATCTAATTGAACAAATAATGGATTGTAAATATTTTTTCAAGCAGTGGTTAAGCTTTGTCTTGATTATCAAGATTATTGAAATTGACTTAAACATCATGAAAGTAGGCGGTTTGGAGTATCTAAAACAGCCAAACCATAAAATAAGTTTGAAACCATTATAAGTTTGACACTTTAGCATTACTCTTGATATATCAGCGCCACATGTTTTAGAGCCAGAGTTATAACTACTTTATGTTAAAAAGACTTACATGGCACATTTTTCGTAAATACCATCCGGGGCGTTTGGGGCAAATGGATCACTTTTCCAGAAATATTCATCAAGCAACATCAAATTTCCTGATAAGAAAATATGTCATTTTTAGCATAAATAAAGCATCCATGTCCAAAGGTTGTATAATATAACACAAAAGTTGTTACATAGATCTATATCGAAAACTTTAGTCCAGATCTTTGTATTTTCACAGCAACTTTCTCTCCATTGTGAGACACATATGTGTACGTGCTCAAGGTGGCTAAGTATCACATACCTGGCCGACTTTATTCTGAAACCAATTTATAAGCAGAGTAAGAGACCAATAGAGAATCTAAGCATTTTTAGATTCAAAACCATGAGAAACGAAATAACAACAGTTTTAAACGAAGATATAAGCAAAGAGCCACATTTAAACGAAGAAGCCTGCTAAAAGGATGGATTACCTGAAACCGAAGCTGTGACTCATCTGGTCTTGGTGAGATGTCGTTGAAATAGACGGCGACGGGAGATATGCCGGTGGTAAGCTGAGACTTCGTTGTGGATTTCATTGCAATTTAGTTTCTGCAGAGTAGGGTTTTTGATTCTGGATGGATTTAGGTTAGAGGTAGAGCTTTATATAGGAGAAGTATCAAAGGTAGGTGGAACAAAACGTTGGAGAATAGCTTTAACATCCTCATTGATTGAGAAGGTAATGGAAAAAAAAACCCAGACATTGGAGAAGATGAAGTGGAAGAGTCGGGGGAGAGACTCTTGACGCTTGAAGACGACGACGAAACAGATTTTTGGGCATGTGCTCAAATGGGTCGACCGATAATATAATAAAGCCCATACGAAACTCCACTCTATTTTAGCCAAGGTGATGTGTCAAAATAGAGTCTTATGATTGGTTAATTTTCTTAGGTGACGTGGATAGGCTGAGCTTTGAGCTTATTCTCCTTTTAGTATAGGTTAGATTATATTTTTCTTTGATTCTTCTTCCTCTTTCTTACAAGTCTTTCCTTCTTTTCCCCCATTTCTTTTGTTTTATTGGACCTTTTCTTTATTAAATTTCATAATAATAAAATAACAAAATTATATGTAAGGTTTTATAGTAAATGTATAAATTTCACAAAATGATCTAGTAATTAATAATTAAACAAAAATTGTGTTACAAAATTTTAATTAAATATACTTCTATGGGATTTTTAATTAATATAATTTAGATCTGCTATATGCATTTTTTAGCATGCTATATATTTTAAACACCATACTTAGTTATGAGAATCTTCTAAGAGATTTTTTTGTTTGTCGACTTGATTATTTGCTAATAAATGGACCAAAGAATTAATGGCGTTGCTTGAATGGATATAACTATGTTTGTTTTGTCATTGTTAGAGTAGAGACCAAAACATTACATGACTATTTTGTCATCAAATGGCAACATTCTTTTATGGTTTAGGCTGCACAAGCTCTGGGGCCATCTAAATTTTTAGGCCGATCAAGAGGTTTTTCGTTTACTTTTGAAACATTATGCGAGGCCGATAAATCGATGGGCTTCTCATATACATACGAAAGCCTTTTCTTTTACTAAGTCATAGTTCTTAGTCTACTACACTGAATTAGGGCATCCGTCGGTTTCTTGCTTCTCAAGCAATAAGTCAATACTAAACTACCCTTACCCTTAAAAGGCTTAGTGTCATAGGCCCAATAACGTAACCCAAACTGTGGGCACAGAATGTTGAGAACTTAAAGTTCGAATACGTTAACAGCTGAGATTTTATCGTGGGGGATCCTATCAGATCCGATGAAAGTCGTATGGTATATTCTGTTTGCCTTTATAATATCGGTCTACTTGTGACCACGCGGCTGAGATAAGTGGGTCATACTTGTCTTAATCCAATCACTCATCGTGAATCATGATAGGACATATAGATAAATAAATATTAAGTTAACCTCTTTGCTTAAATCATGTTTAAAATTCCTTCACGGTGCTTACTTGTAGTTTTTTTTTTGGTAAAACTTACTTTTCTTTGTAACAGAGAAGATGTAGGTTTATGATGACTGCGTTGTAACATCCCATAAATATTTCATATTCTAGGATTTCTAGCTTTAAATTTTGGGATTATATCATTTAGTGAGAAATAGTGTTATTTTAAAAATGGCTTTGGAAACATAATTACAATTTAAAACTTTTTTGTTGTGCCAACGCGTTGTTCTAAATAACAAAAAGAGAATTATATTAGTTGAGTGGAATGTACTAATACCACGTATATACTACTTCCTATGTTTTTTTTTAATATGCATGTGGATTAAGAAATCATTATTTTTTTATATTTTCTAAACAAAAACATCATACTAACCACAAATTAATCAATAATAAAATAGAAAGTATATTATTATTGGTCATATAACATTAAGTATTAATAAATTTTACATAGAAAACCGAAAACGTCATATAATTTAGAACATATAAATTTTTCTAAAACTATTTGGAAGTATTTTTTGACACCAAATAAGCTATCTTTGAAAAAATTCTTTAATACGGTTTAGTTAACTAAAGCAGAAGAACTTTACTCACATAAGTAATTTTTGATGGGAAACTTTAGACATTTCATTACTATATTGACATTTCAGCACGTAAAAAAGTGTAATAGTAAATATTTAAGATCCGTTACAAAATTTTAATTTAGTCTCTTTAAAAGCCTTCCAAAAATTTAATTGATACACTTATAGTCTATAGAGACTAAATTTAAAATTTGACCTTAACAGAGAAGTAGTAATTCAAATATTCCATCTCCAAATATTATTAGCTTCAAATTTTTGTTGTTTCGAATATTCCAAGTTGGATATTCCTAGTTTCGAGTATAAACTTTTTTTTTAATTCAAATATACATATATACTTCACATGAATATAATTATAAAAAGTTGTCACACATATGTTTCCATTATATATATTAACCGTTCTAGACTTTAAAACACCTTTTCACATGATATTGAAAATAAAAGTTTTAAAGTAATACTACTTTTATATCAACAATTATGCATTCTACAAAATTTGAATCAAGCGGATTCACAACAATAAAACTATCACAAAGTATGAAGTTACATATTTTGGTCTTTAGTCAAATATTAACAATAATTTTATGAACATAATGCAAAGATTTGTTGAGAAAAAAATGGAATATATATCTTAAAATAGTCTACAAATTAGTAGTATTTAAATTCAAAGGTTTCCAAAGAAAAAAAAACAATGAAATGAATATATTGCTTTGACTTGAAAATAAGAAAATGAAAAAAAAATCAACATGCGACACAGCAGATAACTTGATATACTTGTGTAATAAATCCCGACCAGATAAACCCCCTTTATAAGTATCGTACCTCACCTCCCTTCTAGCAGAGATTCTGTGCTTGCGAGATTATCTTCGATCTGATCGACGGCGGCGGCGGAGGATCAGATCCGATTTAGGATATGACTCGCCGCTGCTCTCACTGCAACCAAAACGGACACAACTCACGAACATGTCCGAATCGTGGTGTTAAGCTCTTCGGTGTTCGTCTCACCGAGGGCTCGATACGCAAAAGTGCCAGTATGGGTAATCTCAGCCACCACTCGGGTTCAGGATTGAGTGGACTCGTGTCGGGCTCTCCCGGTGATGGCCCTGACCACGACGGTTACGCCTCCGAGGATTTTGTTCCCGGCTCATCCTCTAGCCGTGAGAGGAAGAAAGGTGCGCGTTTTCCAACTTTATTGGACTTTATAAATCATATCTGACTTGATGATGATTGTGATGGGATGCTGTTTTAGGGAACCCATGGAGGGAAGAGGAGCATAGGATGTTCTTGTTGGGTCTACAGAAGCTGGGGAAAGGTGATTGGAGAGGTATCTCCAGGAACTATGTGAAGACGAGGACACCTACTCAAGTTGCAAGTCACGCTCAGAAGTATTTCATCAGACAGTCCAATGTCTCTCGCCGCAAGAGACGTTCTAGTCTCTTTGATATTGTTCCTGATGAGGTTAGGTTCTACATTTGTTTGCTGATCTACTTCTGTAACTTGTTCAAAGCGGGCTCTCTTTTCATTTTGCAGATAATGGATTCTCAAGAGATGGAAGCTGAGGACATTCCAATGCAGGGCAGTGACTCTGTTCCGGCACCGTTGACCCTTGAGACGGAAGAGTGTGAGTCAATGAAATCCACCAACTCTAGTGGTGATGAGCCACCAACTGTGACGGCCTCTGCTTCTTTCGGATCGGAAGACACCATCCAAACGCAGCTACAAGTACAACCAACTCCTGGTTCATTCCCTGTGCTGTATCCGGCTTACTTCTCACCATTCTACTCATTCCCCTTCCCGGTATGGCCTGCTGCGCCGGTGTATGTTACCGAGCAGGTGAAGGAGGAGACTCACGAGATTCTCAGGCCAACAGCTGTGCACTCAAAAGCTGCTCCGATTAATGTTGATCAACTTCTTGGTATGTCTAAGCTCAGCCTCAAGGAGTCTAGCCTAAACGGTGTATCAGAACAGTCTCTTTCATTGAAACTCATTGGAGGTTCGGTTTCAAGGCAATCAGCGTTTCATCCAAATCCAGCTAGTGGTGGTGGTTCGGACATGAACACCGTGATTCATGCTGTCTAAAGATCTGCCTGATGGGACGGTGGTCTCTCAGATTTGTAGCCGTAGCCAAGTGATTCATTGTCATTAACATGACTATACAACAACAACAATTTGCAGACAGGTGCCAGGGCTGGTCTCTTGGTTATATTATAAAGATTGTTTTAGTTAGGTTTGTTTGAATTGCTTAGTTCAGCTTTGTTTATTAGGGTGGAAAAGAAAGAAAGAAAAATGTTATGGGCCTTCGCCTTCGTTTTGGTTTAGCATAAACCCTTGATTTCGTTCAAAGATGTATTAAAACTACTTAGCATTTTAGGATTTATTACAATAAGTTTCTTATGAAGATATCTTATTGTGTCATCCCGCTGGTTGTTATTTTCAGTTTATAGTTCATAATCATAACAACAAATGTACATAGTGTTGGGTGGGGACTTGGGAGAGACAGAGTCCCATGTCTAGGCCTACGCATTTTCTTGAGATTTGAAGAACCGAACTGATCAATCAGACTAGAACTTACCAATATCCGAACAGTTCCTATTTTTATATAGAGTGCGTTACATCATCAAACACATTGTTCTCTTTTTTGACAAGATAAGGCACTTCCCACTTGAGGGACACATTATCCTCTTCCACCCCTTGTGGTTTTACAGCAGTACCCCTCACGCTTGGTTAAGAGAAACTAGAGGATAGTTGCATTTTTTTATTTTATTTATTTTTTCTCAACTTTTTCTTTGTTCTTTTTGCAAAGTTCTTGTGTTTTTATTTGTTTTTTCTCAGAGTTTAAGACATTTGAAGAAATTATAATTATTACAATAAATTATAATTTGTTTTTCTCTATATTTTAACATCCATTTTCATATATATAGTTTATATATTTCAACAATTATATAAAAAAAATGTATGACATAAAAAGTGTGGATGCAAAATTGTGAACATGTAAGAAAAATACGTGAACATAAAAAGATGTGGACATGGATTGATAAAAAATATAGAAAATTTCTTTAAAATTTTCGTGGATGAGGTTTCATGAACTAAGTTTCATGGATGTGTTTTCTTGGACAAGTTCTTATATTCCTAATCATCTTACATAATTTCTTAGTATCTGTGGACAAGTACTTTATGCATACCGTGTAGTTTTTATGTACATGTATTTTGTGTAAGCCACTTTGGTGAACAAATATGTGTGGACATGGATATTCAATCCTAAAAATACACCTTGAACATGTTTGTTTTATCCACCGCCACCTCTACCATGGCCTCCACTTTTGTATCCCTCACCCTCACGTCTCCCATCTTTACAGTATCCACCACCATTGTTATCGGAACTAGTCTCGTAGGAACTCACATCTCCTAAGCGACTCTACCACAATCCCAGATCTGAAGTCGCGTTCAACTCGTCACCGCCGGCCAAGCTTGTTAAGGTTCTACCACAAGCCCAGAAAGCTCGTCGCTCTCACCGAACTCTCCAAATCTGAAGTCGCGTTCAACTCGTCACCGCCGGCCAAGCTTGTTAAGGCCAAGAAAGAAGGTTATGTCAGTGAAATCCAGCTCCAATTCGCTAAAGGTCTATATTTGAGAATTTAAGGATGTAATGGAAGGTTATGGTTTGTGAATTGAGATGACATCTGAGAAAATTAAATTTTCAGGGTTTTTTTTTCTTGCTTTTGAATGAGAGTGAGTTGGAGAGAGAGTATCGTGAGTGAGATGGAGAGAGGGTGCACGTGAGAGAGATGGAGAGAGTGTAAGATAATGAGTTGTCACTAGGGTATTTTTGTCTTTAGACAACAAGAAAGTGTCTGTCAAGCATAAAGTGTCTAATTGTGTTAATACAAACTCATAAAGTGTCTATGAGAGTAATTTTTTCTTTTATATATATATCTAAATGAATCAAAACTATTTGAATATCTAACATACAATTTATATACTTTAAATATTATATATACTTTCAAAAAAAATCTAATAAATTAAATTATCAAAAATTGAATTATTCGAATATCTTATTTGAATTATATAAATTAATATGAATTACCCGATATATTATCTTAACAATTTTACTTACTTATATTTTGCTCGAACAATCCAAATTGTCTGGTATTTGTTCAAATTACCCAAAAAATCTTAACCGAACCAAAATCAAATCAGACATGAATTTTGCTCCAATTTTTTTTAAAAATATTAACCGGTTCCAATATTTACATCAGAATCTAAAGAATCGAATCAAATTAAGTCATAACCGAAACAAATTTTATAAAAATTCGAACAGTTTACACAGAAATAAAGAATCGAGAATAAAATAACCGAACCAAAACAAAAATTAAATGTGTATGTCTACCCATGCCACTGTCCTATTATGGGCTAAGATATTCAGAAAAAAATGTAATCAGCTGTCGGAGTTCGAACGCTGTCCTAATGGCGGGAATTCTTAACCGGACACTAGTTGTTCCTCCGGTTTCTTGATCATCACGCTGTTGCTCTCGTTAGCTGTCCAAATTTAGGGTTTTGAGTCCGAGCGAGATACGAGTCTCGGTTTGGAATCATTCTATTGAGCTACTTACGGCTCGCAGGTACTTTTCTATGGCTGATAATGTAGACATTACGTCGCTTGTATCACTTCTGCTGTTCGAGTTATTGATCTTATGTACTTGGCGTCACTACTATGTGGTGTTGACTTGAAGACTCTCTTCTCTGGTGAGTTGGAGGAACAGTCTAAGGCTTATGAATCAGTGAAACGGATTATTTGATCATACAACCTTCACAGATTCAAAAGAAAGTAGCTTATTAAGCTATCAAGATTTTTGTTTTCATCGATGAAGTGTAAACCCCATAAACAATGGACCTGCATAGAAGCTTGATAGCTAACTTAATTAACACTTTGCTTTTCATTCAAACTGCGTGCATTACATTATGACAGAGACCTAGAGACTGAAACGCAGAACACAACAAGCAGGACCCAAGTCAGACAAAATCGTCCAATGTTAGATGAGTTTTTGCGGCCAACACATCTGCCTTTTCTTTCTCCAACAGAGCTTAGACCTCCAAGCTCTTTTGCTTAAGGTTTTTCAGTTCTTCCTCCAACTCTCGCATACGAGTCTCACCAATATGCACCATCTTCTTATTTTCCTTCACTTTCGTGAGCTTCTTCTCCAACCAATCCACCTTAAACCCCGCATTTTTAACGTATGCAAGTGCATTATCTGCTTCCACCAGATCTTCACTGGAAAGCTCCCCAGGTCCCAGGCATAATGTTTCGATCAGGCAAAGTAGGACATTCATGCATGCTGTCCTCAGATGTTTGTTCTTTGCACGGAGTACTAGTGCAACGTCAGAGTGTTTTTCAAAAATACGCCTCGCAAATGTTACCTGCAATTGGAAAAGGATATTACTTTATCACATTTATATGAGCTGTTTAACTGATAAAACTTTTTTTTTAAGAGAGAAGTAAATAATACCGTTTCTTGAGTTTGAACACAGCTTACCTGTGAAGGAAGAACTTGAAACCCATTGACATCTACCAAATCACCTTTATCATTCAGCTTTGTATTATTCAGAGTTTGTTTTACCAACACAAAAATCTCTAACTCCACAACAATCTTGACTTCTCCATTAACAATAAACCCACCATTTTCGTCCTCCAGCTCGCTAAGGGGAATTATAGATATAAATCTAAATCCCCACTTTGTGCGTTCCGCGCAATATGTTTCTGAAAATAACAAAACAGATTTGCTTTCATAATGACATCAATGTTTACAGATAGACCAGGTATTCCAGAAACAGCAAAAGTCCCATAGTACAGAAAAGTCCGCCTAACAAAAGTGGCTAGAGTAGAAAGATTATTCACCTTCCATTTGAGAGACCTTTTCTGGATTTTTATTAACAATAGTGCATGAAAGTTTTGCGTGTTCACTCCACCCAGAACGCACATTTGGACCATCATTAACCCAAATAGCCAGACACAGTGTACTAGCCTTACTATTTTCACCGGGGTAGGCCATGAGACTCCTGCAAGCCGAACCCATGTAAAACTATTGATGTCCTCGATCATAAATCTAAATTGGACGAAAACACAAAAAGACAAATTCTACTTTCTTAAAATACGCAGCAACCATCACATCAGAATGCTCACATAAATCTTAAACGGAAGAAAACATTAGAGAACAAGTTATAATCTAAGTTCTAACCATTTGCAGCCACTACCGACGACTTGATCAGAATAACTTTTCTTAGATTCCAAAGATGAGAAATTTTTTATCACCCAAGTGAACTTGATGTCATCCCCCATTGGTCTTGATGGTGACTCCTACAGATCTAAATTTGTAAAATTAAATAATCAAAAAACCCTTTCATTAACGAAAGGAGTCAATGTAATCAAAGATCATAAAAACCAAAATGGTTTAAGTATTTACCCCTCTGAGTTGCACCAAGAGAGAGACAGACACGGACGATGTACTTCAACAGTGCAGCTACACAACTTTATAAGCATCCAGGGTTGATTACCCAAGACGAGAGGAATGCGAATCGTTTCAGCTCCCCATGGCGCATGGGGTTAATAAATTTAATATAATTAAGACGCGAGAGGAATGCGAATGGCTTCCATCTCTTTTGCAAGGTGTTTAAGGGTATGACTGGTTTTCCCGCTACCACCCGCAAACGCAGCTTTTGCGGTTGGTAGCGGTTGTTGGCGTTTCGCAACAATCGCTCAAACCGCTCCAAACCGCTCCAAACCACTCTAAATCGCTCTGAACCTCATAAATTCAAAAGCTGGTTCCAGCTAGCGTTTGCGGTTGCGGTTGCGGGCGGTTGCGGGAGGATAAAAAAAATTTCTTTTTTTCCAAAACAATATAAATACAAAAATAAAAATATTCAATAAAAAAATTAAATTGGAATTATAAAAATGCTAAAATATATCTATTATATTTTAATTAATATTATAAAACTCTAAAATAAAAATATTTTCTATATTTAAAAAAAAATAAATTATAACTTTCTAAATATAACTTTTATATTTATTATAGTATTATTATTTTTGAGTAGTTTGAGAATTCTACGTGGGGCGTAACATAAACGTTTTAATGATCTTTTTGTATTGTTTTCTTTGATATTTTCCAATAACATTTTTTTTCTACTTCTTGCAATTGTAGCCATCGATCTGATCTGGTTTTGAGAAAAAAGGTGGGAACTAGGAGTGATCACTTTATCCGATATCCGAAGCCGCACCCGAACCCGATCCGAAAAATCAGAATCAAAATCCGAATCGAAGTAGCAGAACATCCGAACAGGTATTGAATTAAGAGATATTGGATATCCGAACCCGAATGGATATCCGAAGATAACAAAATATATGTATAATTAACCATATATTTCTAGTTTAAATCTATCATTTTATATAAAATATTTATATTGATACTACACATACTTTAAGTTTATATGATATACATAGAATTATAGAGAGAATGATTTGCTTCCCTTAAAATACATCCAAAATTAAAAAAAAACAAATTAATGTCTTTTTTAGTTTCAAAATGTTACGTTCAAATCTATTAACTATTCAATATTTTAAAAATAAAAAATTAGTTAAGTGAAAGTTATATTTTTAAATACAAGAAATTTGAGAAATGAAAAAATTAAATTTTTTTCTTAAAAATTTAAATATCCGAACCTGGTCCGAAATAACCGAACCCGAACTAAAAATACCTAGACCTGACCCGAAGTACAAAAATACCCGAATGAATTATATACCTGTACTAGATTTTGACCCGCGCTTGGAAAGCGCGGGTTTGTTTTTGTAATTAAATATATTGTAAACGAATTTCTATATAAGATAGTGTATAAGTTTGAGCACATTTATCCAAAACCACGGACCAAACCGTACCAAGCTGAAAAACCAAAATTGAATTGAATTACATAAATAATATAGCAAATCATAAATCTATGACCGAAAAATTGAAACCGAACAAAGAACCAAATGAGTACCTGAATTTTTAAATAAAAATTATATATTTAAAAATATTAATTACATTCAATTTTTAAATAACCACATATCCTAAAAATACTATTTATAAACAGGATAACACGAAAACTTGAATTACCCGAATATTTTTATTTGGTTGATAAATAATTTAGTTAACCAAAAGTATAATTTATGTATATAATTATTTATTTCAAATATATATAACTATGTTTAATATAACACATAGTATCAAAACTATTTTCAAAATAATATTATCTTTTAAAATAAGTAGATTTTGTTCTAAAACACAATTCTACTGCTAACATGTTTTAAAGTATTGATATAGTGTTAATAAATAACAAAGTGTTTTCAAAGTTTTAGAAGTTATCACTAACCGATTTATAATTGGTTAGACTAAATATCTAACAGAACCGAAGATAAATAGTCATTTTCTGAAAATATAGCAGATGAAAAGATTGAACCGGTTTTATGTAGACCATAATCATATCTATGGATTTTATAGGAACTGGTTTGGTATTAAAATAATACAACCAACTTGGAATATTAAGCTGTGACAAACATCGTTTAGTTTGTGAATGATAATGTTGAAGTGTTCATATATATAACATGGTTAATCAAATCAGTTTAGTTAATAAGGTTAGTATAAAATAATGGTTCATCTCTGTAAAAAATGTATTTTTTACAATAGATATTATATTTTGTTTATAGTCTTCGAAGGTATTATCTATTAAATAAATCACAAGTAACCATATACTATATAAATATAGGGTGGACATTATTTAATATTAGCTCAAAATATTTATGATGGAATAATGCGTATATAGTAAACGTATAAGTAGATAATTAGGTTAGTACCAATTTTTATGATTAATTTGCTTTTAATGAAGAATAATTAAGTTAGTAGTATGAGAAATAATAGGAATTCTAGTTAAATGAAATGGTCCAACTATGACTTGTTTTAAGTAGATTTTTTAGGACTCCTTCCCTTTTAATAGTATTGATACCAAAATACCCGAAAATCCGAAATACCGAACGCTCACCCTCCCTTGCCAAAAAGGCTTTTTCTTAATGGGCCTTACCAATTGCGTAGCAAACGCCCAATAAAGAAAGCTAATGGGCCTTACTAAAGGTGAGGTAAACCCTAGCTCCACACTGAATCATCATCTATATAAAAGCAGAAACCTAGCTGAAACAAGTGACTGCGACGCCGGAGATCAGCAATGGGTACGTCTTTCTCTCTCTTTGTTATGTTCATTGGATTTTGATGATGCATGTTCTTTTTTATGATAAGTTAGCTAAGAAGTAAGAAATGTGTGTTTTTTTTAATTGCAGGAGCGTACAAGTATGTATCAGAGCTATGGAGGAAGAAGCAGTCGGATGTGATGAGGTTTGTGCAGAGGGTTAGGTGCTGGGAGTATCGCCAGCAGCCTTCCATTGTCCGTCTCGTCAGGCCTACTCGTCCCGACAAAGCCCGTCGTCTCGGCTACAAGGCCAAGCAGGTCTTTTTCTTCTTCATTGTCTTCAAAAAAATTGTCACTTGTTTTAGTTATATCTCGAATCAAGCTGGTTAAGCGGTATCTTGAAGCGTAGGCATATGTCTGCGTTAACATGATAGAATGCTTCCTGAGACTAGCTAAATTGATTCAATCTTATACCGAACAGATCTCTAATCTATTTTTGACTCTGTTCTTGTCAAAGATTGTTACATTTCTAATAATCCATTCATCTGAATATTTAACTTTGTGTAGTGTTCGTGTTATGTCTTACACGAATCATTTTGTAAAATTTGCAGTAGTTTTTGGTATTATCGAATCAACCTTTTAATTGGTAATAAGCTGGTCAAGCGGTGTCTTGACACGTAGGCATTCTTCTTTTTTACAAGTAGATTTATCTGCGTTAACATGATAGAATACTTCCTGAGACCAGCGAAATCATTTCACTCTTCTGACCGAACAACTCTTTATCTACTGTGGAATCTGTTCTTGTCAAAGTTTGATACATTTTTTATATTAAGTTATATGGTTCAATTTTTTTTTTGTTTGTCGTTCAATTGGTATGTGTTGACCAACTATTTGGTTATTTGTGTTCAGGGGTTTGTTGTTTACCGTGTTCGTGTGAGACGTGGAGGTCGCAAGAGGCCTGTTCCCAAGGGTATTGTGTATGGTAAACCCACTAACCAGGGAGTGACACAGCTCAAATTCCAGCGCAGTAAGAGGTCTGTTGCTGAGGAACGTGCTGGTCGCAAACTTGGCGGCCTCAGGGTCGTTAACTCCTACTGGCTCAATGAGGTTAGCACCAAACCTTCAGTTACTTGTCAAATATGATCTGTTTATTGGATAATGTGATTAACTCGTGTACTATTAGACATTTATAATAACTTGTTTTATTAACCTTGCTGTTGTGATGATTGATTATGTTGATTAATGGTGTGTTTGTTTCGGATTTACTTAGGACTCTACCTACAAGTACTACGAGATTATTCTTGTGGACCCTGCACACAATGCTGTCCGAAATGATCCAAGGATCAACTGGATCTGCAACCCAGTGCACAAACACAGAGAACTGAGAGGGCTCACCTCAGAGGGAAAGAAGAATCGTGGTCTTCGTGGAAAGGGTCACAGAAACCACAAGAACAGACCTTCCCGCAGGGCTACTTGGAAGAAGAACAACTCCCTCTCTCTCCGTCGTTACCGGTGATCTGCTTTTATGTTTTGTTTTTTTTTGCTTGCTCGAATGGTATATCTTCTGTGTGGATTTGGTGTCAGAATTCAAGAATTTCATTTGTATGGAAGAATATTTTACATTCAAGAGTTTGTGTTCCAATTTTAAGTTCCTTCAAACTTTGAATCTGGCAATAAAGTAGTTCACCTTTAAACGTTTAAAAGTCTGAAGCACATTAATCTGGTTGGTCTTCTTACAGACTAAAGGTGTCTGATTCTTATTTTGATACATTTTTTTGTCGTTTGTCTCCCTAACGTCAATCCTAATACATTTGAAAGTTTTCATCTATAATCAGAATTTTGATTCTTCCTTTCATCTTTGCTTATTGTTTTACCAAATCATAGCCATCAATCTCATCTGTTTATCATCCTTATGGCCGTTGAAGATGACAATCAGCTCATTTGTGTATGTATCATGTATGTATATCTACAACTATAATAAGAAGAGAGAGAATGTCCTTTGATTTTTCCTCGACGAGTGGGATAATGAACTCAGTTGTAGACATCCATGTCAAACGAAACTTCTACTAATTGAAGCTTATGTACATATAACAATAAAAAAAAGATTCAGTTTTGGCTTACCTTACACCAAACAGCTGCTTATCTTACAACACAGAGATTCAAGTCTTGCTTAACAAACATATGAAAGCAAATATACCAAATTAACAAGATTCCTGCTATATCACAAGTCACAAGACCTCGTCCATGGATACATAGCGGCGCTCCTGAATGGAGAGCTGTGCAGCAACTCCCATGGCAACAGCCATCAACCCGTCTTCCAAATCAACAGCTGCTAGTCCTTCACCCCTGATTGCCGACAAAAACATGAGGTGTTCCAAGTAACTTGACCCATGATGCAACCCTTCATACCTGAATAACCAACCTCATGTGAATGTGATGTAAGAGAATATGTCAGATGAACATAGCTTACTTTATTCTTTCATCCTCAGCTTTTATCGTCTGAACGTGTTCTCTTCCTCCTGCACGAGTCCCAAATCGAACTAAACCCTCTGGAACAAGCGCCTCCCCCTGCAACATGGTTGCCAAGTAAGTTAGGAAGAAATACAGACCCTACTCAAGAGACTCATGGAGATAAAACTATCAAAAGGACTTAAACCTTTCCAATGTCACCAGTAACAGAGATTTCTTGCTCGTTTCTGCTTCCTTCAGCAAACATACAGAGATCAAGCATCCCACGACACCCATTGTCAAACTCAATGACAACATAAGCGTTATCAATTATATCAGGCACCTAAGTTGTCACAGAGAAACAACAATAGTAAGAAACTCCCAATATATACATCGAACTCCGGATTGAAAAAAAAGTACCTTCCCATCATAAACTTCATCCTTATGGTTCACATCCACGCCACCAGAAGCCATCACACAAACAGGATCCGCAGACGCAAAGAGCCTCATCAGATCAAAGAAATGGCAGCACTTCTCCACCAAAGTCCCTCCAGTGTTCACATTGAATCTATTCCAGTTGTTCACCTAAGCAATCAATCAAAATAACTTAAATAGCCCTGTTCGTTTGGTTGCCGCAGGTTTCGGCGTCAGCGGCAGCGTCAGCGACGGCAGCAGCGTCAATGAAGACAGTTGTTGTTCGTTTTGCAGACGCTGACGCTGCTGCATATTATATCGCGACCGCAGGTTTTATCGGCGTCAGCTGTAAGACGCGGCGTCAGTCGCAGCTTCATGCGTCAACGAAACGAACAAGAGTTGACGCAGAATGTTGACGCTGCCGCTGCCGCCGGTACCTGCGGCAACCAAACGAACAGCCCTAATGTCTAAACACAATCCACATGTATGATGAGCCTTTACCTTAACCAAGAAAGGGAACCTATGCTCACGGATAGCTACCATCTTGACATCACCAAACTCTCCGCCGTTCACTTTCTCTATAAGCTTAGCGACAGGTGGCATGTATCTATACTCCAGCCCAACTTGCACCACCATATCTAACCGTTTCTTCGCAGCCTCGAGAACCTCTTTGCAATCCGCAACGGTGGTGCACAGAGGCTTCTCGACGAGAATATGATGCGGTTTGGGGTAAGCGATGATGTCCATGAGGATCCGGTGGTGAGTCATGTTGGGGGAAGAGACGACGATCACGTCGCACGTCTCGCTCTCGAGAAGCTCCTCGTGTCCTGAGAAGACCTTGAGGTTCCAGTTGAAGGATCGAGCGAGTTCGATGGCGAGGAGCTGTGAGGGAGGGTGGGGATCGGCGATGGAGACGACGGCGAGGTTTTGGTGGCGGAGATGGTGGAGGTTGATGAGGTGTTCTCTTCCCATCATGCCGATCCCTACGATTCCGTACTTGGTTATCGTTGAGTTCGCCATTGCTGAGCTTCCGAGCTCTCTCTCTCCTCACTCTCTCTCTCTCTCTCTCTCTCTCTCTCTCTCTCTCTCTCTCTCTCTCTCTCTCTCTCTCTCTCTCTCTCTCTCTCTCTCTCTCTTCAGATCTTTTGGATAATTTACGAAATGGTCCTTTGAATCTTTTCAGTTTCACGAATTTTCGATCGTTTATGAAATCTCTTATCTCTCCCTCCGCCACAGCTTTTGGATTATTTATAAAATGGTCCTTACAATATTCTTAATTACATGAAGAGTCCCTAGATTTAGCACTGGTTCATTATTGTGAACAACCTTTTGCTCTTTATCCAAAAGTCTTCTCAGGTTACAAAACACTAAAGATTGTACATTGCCAGTTTTTTTTGCAAATACATCATAACAGCAAAAATGTGGAGAGACATTAATATGTATATATAATCAGATATATATATATATATATATACATGATCCTGCATCACGTTTTACTAGTGAGACTCAGAGATCCCAGAGAGCACTTGGCAGCCTCAAAGCAGTTTACTTGGCGAAGAAGACACTGTACCCCATCAACCCATCTCTGCTTGTGAATCTTGTTCTTGCACTTGAACTCTAACAGGCCTTGTCCTGTTTTCATACCAAAGTACACTTCTTCTGAGTTGTTTTCCCTCTCTTTCTTGTATGGCCAAGCTGATTTCTCATCGCATACTCCATATACAACGGCTTCAAAAAAAAAGGAACTACAAGTTCAGAATGTCTTTCCTTCAGGTAAGTTATCTATACTTAAAGGTTATGAAATGCTTACTTTTGATCTTCTTGGAGAATGCTCCTCCTACATGTTTGCTTTTCAGTTTAATCATTACCTGAAAAAAATCATAATAAGCATTAGATCAGAAGTGTAGTGTGATGCGTTGTGGGTTTAGGTTTCTAATCATATCTGCTGTACCTGAGACTTCTTGTTGCAATAGACGCTGACACGCTTACTTCGTTGCGCTCCTGAAAGTTAAAAGCACAAAAAACAAAGAGGTCTTAGCTCAGTGAACTCTTCAATTCATCAGAGTCTAACTAATAGAAGATACTTACCATGTCGTGAGCATTGCATCAGTTCTCCTTCTAATGGAAGATTTGGTTCTTCCAACCTAAACTGAATATTTGAAGGCCAATGAGAGTCAGAGAAGCTTCTCTCAAAAGGTGCAATAGATGCGTTTTTCCTTGCTTCCTTTGGCTGTCTCGCCTTCAGCGCCGCTTCTCCTCTCAAAGCTATTAACCATTTAAGACAAAACTTAAGTCAAAGGCTTGTGAAACTACAACAAAGCCTTTAATAGTTTCAAAACAAGATCCATCCATACCTGTTGCAGCAGCGGCTGTAAGAGTCATGAGATCACCAGGGCTGTGGATATCCACAGATGACTGCACCGTAGAAGCAACACGCGCACGGTCAGCACCTGCTCGCTCAGCCATCTCAACGCAATGTGAGGCTAAAAGCTCGGTGGCTGAGGCCAAAGCCAGAGCCATCTTGGAGCTTGAGCCTTTGCTGTTGCTTGCAGATGTCACAGAGGCTACACCTGCAGCCAGAGCGGCTATAGAGACTGCGGAATGCACGTGTGCGTTCTCCACGCGCACCTTGTCTTTCTTCTTGAGATAGTTGATGGTGTTGCTGCTGCTGCTACTGTTATGTTCCTTGTGGTGGTGAAACCATTTTGACAATGTCCCTCCCTTGCGTGTGCCAAACGAGTTCATTATCTTCCCAGCCTAAAATCAAAAGCCCCATTATGAATGTGTGTTTGGTCTGAATTGAGAAAAGGGATGAGAAAAGTGACGTACCACGAGTGGATCTGAAGCAGCAGCATCAGGGAACAAGACAGGATGAGTGTTTTGAGCAACACAGAACTGTTCTTGTTGTTGTTGTTGTTGTTGTCTATGTTTGAGTGCAAGTGCTTTGGCTATTTCAGAAGTAGAGAGACTCCAGGATCTAGACAGGAACTCCATTGGCTCTTTTGGTGTCTGAGGCTGAGGAATAGATGAGAACAGCTCTTCAGCTCTGAGAACTCTGTCTTCCTCCAGGTTCTCTGATCCAAACAAGGAAGATGAAGTATCCTTCCAATCTGGATAAAACCCACCACTCTCCATTGTTTTTTTAAATTTTCTATGTAAAATGATGAATGAATCTTGAAATACAAAATGAAGCTTTCTTGAATTTGAAAAGCTGACGTGGGATGATGACAAAAGAGGGAATTTAATGGCCTGGTGGAGTAGGAGTTATGTTTCTGATCAGAACCATGTGACCAAAACTCTTTAAGTTTCAGAAAATGAACTGTAAAACCTTTAATGAAAATAATAATTAAAAGGAACAACTTTATGGAGATGAAAAGGATGATGTTGACTCAGATGGAAGAGAAGAGGAAGAGCATAAACACAAACTACACAATAAAAGAATCTTTTCTTTTTTTTTTCTAATGAGATAGAATAATTCAAAACCACAAGTTTCAAAAGTACGTGCGGACTAACAAGTGAGAGATAGATTGCCGTAAGGTTCTTGGAAGATTTAAGAACTCGTCTCCATGTTCTTCTTACATATATATGGTGTGGATAAAGAGAGAGATGATGTTGTTATGGGCTAAAGAACAATCTCCTTGGATTCAGGTAATATCTTAATGAAGTAGGACGGTTTGTGAAACCATAAAGTGGCGACAAATGCATTGGTCTGAGAGCATTTTTGTCGTTTGAGCGGACGGCTCTCTAACACGATTCATTCCCCCATACCGACCAGCTCCTTCAAATAAATACGTAAAAGAGAGACCACTTCGGTTTTTCTATTTGTGTACTCTAATTGTTTGAGTGGTTTCACGGATTAACAATCATTTTTGTTGTCTATCTAGCATTACTATTTTAATTGTATCACTTTGAGTACTCTAAACGGTTGAGTATCCAAAGCATTTAAACAAAGTATCCCCAAACAAATAAAACTAATTTTATAGTTGAGTCATGTTGTTTAACTTGGCCTCATATGGGCTTTTATCTATAGGCCCATCAAGACTGGCAGCAAACTTTGTACCAAATCAGCAGAAACACCTTTCGAAGATTATACGAATCAAGAAACACTGGAGCAGAGGAGGTTCTGTTAAAAGAGGTAGAAAGGATTGGTAATAGCATGATGTTTTTGGTAACTTGAACGGTGAAGTATAAAATGAACAACAAGTGTCAAGATGGCCGAGTTGGTCTAAGGCGCCCGCTTCAGGTGCGGGTCCGAAAGGGCGTGGGTTCAAATCCCACTCTTGACATTACCTTTTCTTGTCTTTCTTTTTGCTATTTATTTAAATCCTGTTGATGTCTGTTTGATGATCGAAACACTGATGAAATGATATTTAATCTAAACATTATCAAACCGATTTACCCTCTGTAGACTAGTTTGTTCCTCAAGCATTGTTAGTGCCATGCCATTGAATCCAATGTTTTATAGATCCACACACTATTCTCTTATAGATAAAACATTTTAACACAAATACAAAAATGATTGATTTTGGTTTTTCTGCATTTATGTTTTATTTTATCGAAACTAAAGGAGTGTACATGTAGATTCATATAATCTACAAGATCCAGACAAGTCAATAGCTTACAAACAGACACGTAGAGAGAGAGAGATGTTACCTACTAAGTAACAACAAATCTTTGATGCAACAAAAACGTCTTTTAGAGATTAAACAGAAGGCATGAGCTTTTGTGTACATGTGTGAGTGCTCAAGAAAAATCTCAAGGCTTAAGACTTACGATCTCTCTCACCACCTGAGCTTTATCTGCTTCAAAGCTCTCGTCCTCTGCCACCAAACAAACATGAATCATAAAACATAAGAAGTTTGTTTAAAGTGAGAATCATGTCCATTCCCTAGTGATACGACAACAGTTCCCATACCTTTGTCTGGTTTGACATCAGCCAACAATCTTAGAAGCTTGTTTTTGTTTGCCACCAGAATGTTGATGATATCTGAAGGCTTTCTTTGGTTTGCTACAAACAGCTGTAAAACACACAACAATGTCAGTGAACTTAGATTGGCCCCTTCCAAGTCTTTTTTATTTTCAAAGCTCAACTAAATCACTGTAAGACAGACATTTTCCAAAAGAACTCAAGATCAAATCGCCAAAGCCTTCTGGCTGATTATGTTTAACTGGGTACAAAAAAAAGATACCTTGAAAACATGGAAAGCATCTATCTGAATAGTCTTGCTTGATTCCTGCAAGTGAGTTTTCATCCACAAGCTCAAGTTAGTCTCAATACTAAATCAGTTTTGGCAGAGCCAGACACTGAGGATAAAATAACTCAAGAAATCAGAGTAAAGCATCATACTCTGAGAAGATTCATGAGAATTCTTAAGTTATCCATTGAGCTCACATATTTTGTCATCACAACTGAGTTTGACCGATCCAGTAATATATCGCCCAATAACTGTAAAAAGATTACTCATTATATTAATCAATCAGAATGCTATGTCACTGCTAACATTTTCGTGATTACACATTTGTGATAATGATATCACAAGTTACTCTACCTTGATAGCCTGCCGTCTGGTTATATAATTACTTGATTCAAGAAGCTTTGAATTGTAGTCTGCAAAAAACTGTACACCAATATAGCTGATAATTCCATTCTACACTGTTGGAGGTGAAGCAGATGCATATGCTTTCTAAGCAGAACATAATGATTTGGTACATTGTAAGAGAACTAACCCAGTCTTCGTTCTTGGTGAGAAACTCAGCGACTGTAGACTTGTGCCTTGTCAGAAGTTCCTGCAAGAAAAGTTATGATTAAATGTTTTACAGAAAATCTGAAACATGATTGTAGGGGAAAATCCAAGCATGTTGAAGTGTACAAGAACCTTAAAAGTGGCAGCAGCATCAGCAGCAATGTCGAAATTGGGAAGCTGTATATAGTAAAAGAACTTCTTCACATGCTGTGAGTCCAAAACATATCTGAACCCAAGAAAGAGAAGAAACGGTTTACATTATAACATGGCTCCACAAAAACACAACTTGTAAAATCTTTTTTTTTTTACTATGTTGAAAAAAATCAAACATAGATTGTCACTTTATAGATAAAAAAGTAGCTCACTTTGCAACAATCTGATGGCGGATGCACTCTCTAAACATAGTACCATAGTGTAACGCCATATCTGTGTTTTCAAAGCTGAGAGATAGAGAATGACAAAACAAAACCTCAAGATCATCAAGATTTAAACTTTCTAACTCGGAAGCAATTAACGCTGGAAGTTACTAACCCGTCCACAAGGAAATCCATAAGGTCAATGTTGGATTCGAGATAATCAGAGGCAATAAGGCGTGAATTGACTTGTTGCCTCTGAAGATTTGCAACCACTTGTGTAGCATCTTTCCTTGCCTAATAACAACAACAACAAAAAGAAGACTTTGATCTCAAATCTCTCTCTCTTTTTTGGGGATTTTAGTTTAAGAGAGATGAGATGGGTTACCTCCAAGTTCAGATATTGAAGCATAGTGATCAAGCGGCGGAGAGTATCGCCCTTAAAGAACTCTTGAGTCAGCTGGGCACAAGCTTCAGCTACAGGCTCAGCGTCGCTGTTTCCATAGAGAATCAACTTCAACTCTCGTAAGTTCTTGCTTAGTTCCGACAGCTGCAAAAGCAATTGGGTTTGTCAGAAAACCAAACCAAACCAAACAAGGGTTTGGTCGGGATTCGAAGGAAAAAATGGGGAAAGGGAGAACCTTTTCTTGGCGTTTGGACTCGCGAAGGTCAGGGATGGAGACGGATCGATCGGCGTAGACGAGGAGATCGCGAGTCTGACGAACGATGTCAGGGGGAGTACGAGGCTTGGATTTGAAAAGACCTTTCATCTTGATCCGCACGATCCCTATCGCAGTTGGGTATTATTATTATTATTCTCCTAGAAAAGGTTAAACTAATGAAGCTCTCCTTCCTCTCTCGAATTCGAACTCACTAGATCATCATCATCATGCTATGCTCCCCTCCTCTCTTTCTCTTGTCCTTCTCCATTTTATTATTTTTAGTCCCTTTGCTGCTTTGATTCAATGCTCATGGCACATCATTCATTCATAGTGGTGTTCACCACACAAAACTGGAAAAAGTAAGCAATTATTTTACTCCTCAAAACTGGAAAGTAAGCAATTGTTTTCTTTTTAATTGTTTGTACCTTCTGAATTTTAACAACCACATAATTCCTTCATTTTTTTAATATTTTTCTATAAGACAAAAAAATTGTTTCACAAAAACAATTTTTTCATTTTTATTGGATACTAATGGTAAAATAATAGATTTATAATCTCAATAATTTAGATACTAATGGTAAAATATACATTTAAATATATTTTATTATATACTAAAATTGTGAAAAATAAGTAAAATAATAGATTTATAATTAAACTTTTATATATTATTATGTGTGTGAAGATTCTAAAACATGTATTATTTAAAAATGGATGGAATATTATTTTTACTAGATCTAAATTATTGAGATTTTCATATTATTTTCAGGTTTTATTCTTCAAATTAAAAAAAATTATATTTAAACATGTATTTATATTTTTACTCGATTATAAATTTTGATTCTTATCGAAACTTAAAAATTTTATTCAAATCAACGAAAATATATCTTTCACTATATAAACTTTAAAACAAAAGAAAAATATATTCTTCAAAATTTACTATAACTAATTCATAGATTGTATAGGCATCATGGGTTTGTATATTATAAAATGCAATGCTTATCAAAAATTACATAGCACTACAGATAAAGTTGTTTGTTGTGATTGTGTGATGTGTAAAGAATGTATCCATTAAAAATAGGAATATCATACATGTAAAACTGTTCATCAATGTAAATGTCACAGCAAAAACATATTTTTGTTCGTGAAGTTGTTCGTCGTATCATATACGTTATAGGTGATTATCATATATGTATGTAACAGAAACTGAAATAATACGATAATGTAATTGATGATTTGACTAGTATCAAAAGAAAAATTAAATCATAAATAAAATTACAGATACAAAAACATTTGAAATCGTATTTGGATCAGTTCTTTTGGGACAATTCAAATTTTTACATTGTTGGTACCATTATTGTATGTGGTTAATCTTCACATTTGCTTGTACTAGCTGCATAACGCAATCACTCAAGGCTCGATAGGTGAGATAGCAATGTTTAGAAGTCATAATGTGCAAAAACCATTGCCCTATCTCTTCTATTCTCACATCATCCTTCAGTGTTTATTTGTGTGAATAATCTTAAGAACCACAACACTGGATTCTTCATGAACAAGCATTTATGTATATTCTTTTTTTTGGTCAAAGAACAAGCATTTATATAACATATAGTGATAGATATCAAGATCCACACTAACATCCATGGGAAGATTGATTATGATAAATTCATAACCAAACAAAAAGTTCAAAAACTGAAGCAAATAGAAGAGAGATAAAGTTCAAAGTCCTAACTGGCTCTGCATCTCCAATATAGTCTTTGCCGATTTCTGCAGCTTCTCGGACTCTTCATCAGTCATATGCACATTAGTCACAGCCACCACACCGTTACGTCCAAGCAGAGCCGGGAGACTGAGGAAGACGTCACCACCTTCAACACCATAGAAGCCACGAGCAAGAACCGTGACCGGGTGGATCTTACGCTGGTCACGGAGGATGGTGTAAGCCAGGTTGGCAACAGAGTAGCCAATGGCCCAAGAAGTGTAACCCTTGAGACTAATAACTTCATAGGCACTTCCAACGACAGACTGGTGAATGTCCTCAAGGGTTTGTTTCTCGTACGCGATCTGTTGCTTCTCCAGAAAGCTCAGGACAGGGATGCCTCCCACACTAATGCTCGACCATAACGCCACAGAGCTGTCTCCATGTTCTCCCACAATGAATGCCTAAAACAACAACAACACCATTATCATCGGATCTATTATTACAGAACCGTAACTTTGGTCGGAAACTGACCTGCACATCCTGAGCATTAACGTCGAGATGATCTGCGATCAAGAACCTGAACCGAGAGGAATCAAGATTAGTACCCGATCCAAGAACCCGATTCACCGGAAACCCAGAGAGCTTCCAAGCGACGTAGGTCAAGACATCGACAGGGTTCGAGACGATAAGCAAGATCGCATCGGGAGACGACTTAGCGAGCGGAGGAATGATATGGCGGAAGAGAGCGACGTTCCTCTGAAGCAAGTTAAGCCTAGACTCTCCCGGGTTCTGCCTAGCGCCGGCGGTGACGATGCAGAGATCGGATCCGGCGGTGACGCCGTAGTCAACGGAGGCGGTGATTCTGGTGCGGGGGAGGAAAGCGGCGGCGTGCTGGAGGTCGAGCATCTCGCCTCGGAGCTTGTCGGGCTTGGAGTCGACGAGGGCGATCTCGTCGGCGATGTCTTGAGTGAGGATGGTCTGAGCGATGGCCATGCCGACGTTTCCGACGCCGATGACGGAGACTTTGGTACAGCGGTTGGAGGGGATAGGAGGGTCGGAGTTTAGGATCGGTTTGAAAAAGGTATTGGTTAGATCTAGCCCGCCCGGGCCTAAGGATGAACCGGATCCGTTGTTCGCCATTATTACAAATCACTTTGGTTTGATGATTTTTGTTTTATTCTTCTTCTTCTTCTCCGTGTGAGTGAGAAGTGTACTTTATAGAGGAGAATGAATGAATGAAGAAGATCAGACCGCTTCTTGTATCTCTCTCTGACTCTCTGTCCCTTTATTTCCGAATTAAAAATAAAATGAAAATTCTTAAAGAAAGACAATTTGGTCGGAAGGAATCAGCCAATCAGGAAAGCAGCCCACTGTTTGAGTCTTTGGTTTTACCAAACTTCGCTCGAAATGGTTTCGCCGTTTCATAAAGGCCTGCGGATTCGTTGATTTGGTTTAGTCGGGTTATGTAGTTCAATTTCTGGTTAGTTCGGAAGAGCTGCCAAATTAACCCAAATAAATTACGGTTTGGTTTTAACAAATACGTTTTTTTTTTTCAAATTCGAACTAAACCAAAATTATAGGCTTTAGTTATTAAACTCCGGTTAATTGGGGTAGTTTCGGTTGTATTTGAATTTTTTGGTTAGTTGATTAGTTCGGTTTGTTGGTATAAATCAGGTTTTAGCTTAATTAAAAGTATACAAAATTGATGTAACCAGTTGTCTAATACATGCGGCATTGTAGGAAAAAAAAGAACATTAAAAAAATTGACTAACCGAGCCAATAACCGAATTGGTATTGAAAATATGGAGTTAATATCGAAATATGTAGATCGGTTCAGAACCAATAACTGAACATGAACCGAAAAAGTTGATTCTGGTCGGTTCAGCCGATTTGATTCGGTCCATTTAAAACACTGTATTGATTCGGTTCAAAACCACATACAGTACTTAGTTTTATCATCAAGACTTGGAACCCTACTAAGGAAATTTTATAGAATAAAATCAAAAGAAGCTTTCTTGACGTACATTGATACAAGAGACTTGGCTATTGCAAATATATCCTGAAGAATAAATAATACAAGCTTTGGAAGAGTCGTTATTACTTGTCAATAAAGGAAAGCTGATAGGATGACTTACGCATCAACCGACACAGAAAGCATATTATTGCTTTCATTATCATATGTACAAAAAGGTAACTCAACTCTTTATAGACTTCACATTAAAGTGTTACTACTCAAGGTTGAGAATGAGGTCACGTGTGGTACACTGAGACGAAGGACGAGTCAAAGAAATGCTGCATCTATTGGTCCTATAAAACTCTCTCCACTCATCAATCTTCGCCACTTCGTGATGAGACAAAGCAGGCATGAATCTCCTGTCCACAATCTCAAGTATCTTCTCCGTTCTCCCCAGATGCATCGCAGCTTCTCTCACCGACGCTTCCCTCACTTCCACCGCCGTCACCAAACACTTCATCCCGATCACCTGCGCCGCGTTGCAAAAGCATCCCGCTACTATGTCCGACACCATTCTCTCCACATTTTTCAACAGAGCCTCCTCCTCTGTTCCAACATCTCTCGACTCGTACTTGTTCAAAAGCGTTTGGCCGATTCGGTACATTGAGTTAGCCGCCAGAGTCTTGATGGGCCAGTGAGAAGGCTTATGCTTCATGCAATATATAAGATTCTTCTGCCACAACTCTGTAAACTCTTTCTTAGCTATACCCACCATCTCTTCAAGAACTTGCTTTGTTGATTTTTGTTGTTTGGATAGTTTTCGAAGATCCACGTTGAGCCACTTATGGTAGAGATCAACACCTAACCAAACCACTTCCGCAGCTTTCCTGCTGTTAGCTAACTCTCCTTCAATGTCCAAAACGTCTTCAAACTTCTTCACATAGACCAACGCCTCGTTTACAGCCTTCACCAACTTCTTCAAAGAGAAAGGCTTTATATTGGGAAGAGCAACAGCTATACTCGTCAGAGTTACTAAAGGAAGCGCCCAGCTATTAGGTGGCTCTCCAGAGGCTAACGAAACAACCTCGTCGCTGTCGAAATCCCAAATCCCTTCAAACCCTTGCGAGATTGAAGTTGTTGTTGTTGCTCCTTCCAAGAGCTCTATCAAGTTCACAGGCTGCTGTTTCCGACCCTTGTGTATCAAATGCTCCGTCGCCTCGCGGTTACTACGCGCCATGTAGTCCACCAGCTCCTCCTCTCCTTCAAGATGCAGAACAAATCGTCTCGTCGATGAAGAGGAAGAAGACTCGGAGTTTGAGACAGTACTACTCTCACATTTGGAGGTGAATAATAAACAACACAACGAGATTCTACTAACAAAGTAAACAGTGACGAAACGGAGAAACTTGCTAGCCAAGACTAACCCACGCTGCGTTGCCATGCAGACGTCAAGCATCCATCTGTTTACGTCGTGCGCAAGCTTCCTTCCGCGGCGACCGTGGAGCATCCAGAGGCTCAAGGGACGTTCTTTCTTCTCGGAGAGACACTCGAACCAATAGCTCTCTACTCTCATCTCACCTCTCAAACCTTTCTTTGATGGACACCTCGAGTTCACCGCGCTGAACCACCTGCTCGCTGGAGCAATGGTTCCAAAGGCTATTGCAACTCCCTGAGAGACTAGAACCAGAGTGGTTGACCATTTGTAATCAGACTCTCCATTACAGAACCCAACCGACCGCGGCTGCAAGAAGTAAGACCTAACCATAGCTTCAGCTAAAGTAACCGCACTCAAGAAACAGAGGAAGCCAGAGGCGGTGCACGTCACGGAGCGAGCCATCACGAACTGAGGGCTAGAGGTATGAGCCATCATCCAGAACTTCATCAGATCTTCTCTCAGCTTAGGCACTCCCTTCCTCCTCTCCGCGTGAGAAGGACACTCCTTCAAGGCGAACTCGTACTTCTTCTTATACTTGAGCTCCAAGTAACGCTTTGTAGCGGGAATCGCGATCGCGGAGAAGCTCAAGATCATAAACGTGAGAAGCATTAGGACGATGACGAGAGCGTGCTCTCGTGTGAAAACGTAGATGGCGCCCGTCCCCAGCTGGATACAGATGTTGACGGCGTCGGTGACGACGAGAATCCCGAGAGCCACGAGGTTCGTGAGGAGGTCTCGAGTGACCATGAAGCCTAGAGAAGGCATGGAGTTGGCCATCACGACGCAGAAGAAGACGCTGCTGCTGAGCTTGGCGAGCTGGTCTTGGCGACTAGGCATGGGGGTGTTGAGATCTAAAGAGAGTTTGACGCAGACGGAGATGAAAGTGAGAGTTGTGGCGTTGAGTGAGAAGTACTTGCAGGGGAACCAGTATTTACGGTGGCGGAAGGCGTGGAGAAGATCGGCGAACATGGCGGCTCCGCAGATGAGTGAAGCGGTGGCTACGTAGATGCCTATGGAGGGTAACGGTTTGCTGAACTCTGCATCGGTTAGATTGCCGTGGGAGTCGCACCCCATCACTAGTCTAGATCTCTCTCTCTAGTCTTCTGTTTGTGTGTGTTGTTGATATTGATAAAAGATTGAGAATCTTCAAAGAAACTTTTTTAGTATTTTGTTCATTCAAAAAGTTTATTTGACTTGTCTGAAGTAAGACTTATTCAGAGACAGAGACCGACTGTTTTGGTTGTTGCATTCAGACACTAACACACGGCTCTAATCCCATCTGTTCTTTTCTTTTTTTTTTGAGAAAAAAGAATTAAGGACTATGACAATTGGGTATGTAAGAGAGATCAAAAAATAATTAGAAGATTAGAGAAAGTCTTGGTGAACTTGAAAACAAGACAGAAACTGACAAGTTTTGACAGGACTCTGAGAAATTTCTCTTGGAAAATTTGAGCACAATTTTAAGTTGTAACACAAATTTTATACATAAGTCAACTAGTCATATATATATATATATATGTTATACAAACCAAATTTGCTGTTTTTTTGGGGTGTGGGTGCTACTAAATTACTAATGAAATATAACCAAAGCATTAACTAGATCATTGTTCTATAATCTTATACTAATAACCGATTTGAGTCAACTGGCGGCTGAACCAGAAGGTTGTGAAGTAAAAAATATTAAGACAAAATCTACAGGTCAGATTGGGTTCTGTTCCGTCTGGTAAGCCTTAAAAAAGATTCACCAACCCACAAAACCATAGGCTGAACAAAGTACAGGTCATCAGCTCCATTTTTATTCTTTTATTGCCTTTAGTTCTTCATATAATAATAACAAATATATAATTCTTGCTAAGTTTTGTTTGTCTAATCCTCTTATCATTGTTTCATCCAATAAGTTAATAACTAAACCATAAGACTTGGAAGCAAAGAAGGGAAGAGATATGAAAATCCTTTTTTTAATTCAAAGAGAGATATTGAGTGACTTCCACTAATACAAAGAAACCTTGGTTTGTGCAATATTTTGCGGTTAAGCTATTAATTGCTGAGGCAACACCTTTTCATCCTTTTGCTTTCCTTCTTCCAAGTTTCAACCCATCTACTTTTTAGCAATCAAACTTACAAACTCACTTGGATAATGTATAGTTTTCATTCAAAATTATCATAATTGTTATCTGTTGTTACCTACATTCACAACCTTATCAAACTAATAAAGACAAAAGGATACAAGAGAATATGATTGATAATTTATTGGAAAAAAAAAACAGAAAGAAAAAAAGGGTTTTCACCAAACGAAATACTTCAATCATTTTAGTTACCTTTATCCTGATGATTAGTGTCTTTATATCTGTCATATGCTGCCTCTCCTTCCAACTCCTTTTGGATTATTCTCTGCTTCTCTTGCTTTACACATTTATTTTTATTTATAAAATTTCCATTTGAGGTAGAACCCTACCTCTGTTTTTAATTTAGTTTATATTCACACCAAGTCCCTTTAGTTAACGTTTGGAACATGAAAAATATGCGCTAGCCGGTAACTTTGATGATGAACACAATCTAAAGGACAGTAACTTATAACCTTTCAGTTACTTGACCATGTAAAATCATAGTGAAAAAAATCCATGTAACTGAGAGAGAAAGTCAAATAAAGGAATAAAATTGAAAGCATTTTAGAATTGAAAATTAATGAAATGAAATGAGTAATGAAAGAGAGAGATAAGTAGAGGGAAGGGTTGGTTACTGTCAATGGCTTGAAACAGAGACGGTTGCTTGAGAATGGGGAAAAGAAAATAAGTAAGTTTAACTCTCTCTCTCTCTCCTTAAACATCAATTCCTTAAAGGAATGGTCTCTCTCTATAAAAGCTTGTGTGTATATATATTAAACTCCTCTGTACCATTCCTTTAAACTGGTTAGACCAAAACTCATACCTATACTGCAAACAAAGAAGGGAAGAGCCTTTGAAAGTAACAATGACTGCAGGAGAAAACCCTTTTGCATCAAACACCTCTTCTCTGCAAAGCCAGCTTAAAGGTTCTTCTTTTCTTCTCTATGGTTTTTATACATCAATCCTTCTGACTACTTGCTTAACGTTTGAAAGATGTTATGCTTTCTTTTTGTTTCTCTCTACAGAAAAGGACAAGGAGCTTTTAGCTGCTAAAGCTGAAATCGAGGCTTTGAGAACAAATGAAGAGCTCGAAAACAGAGCATTTGAGGAGGTATGTTAGCATAAAAACATGATCATTCCTATTTTTATGATCATCATCTATGTTCATGATGATTCTTTATATTTAAAACCACTTCTTCTAGTTTCTTGAGCTCTGCTGATGCTACTTGTTTGTGCTTCAGCTTAGAGAAAACGTGAGGAAGTGGGAGGAACGACTTGGACAAAAGGTTCGTTTCCTCTCAAAGACTATATGATATTTGTGATGGAACTCATGTCAAAAAAAAAATAGAAATGGATTCAGAAAGAATAGTAAAAACTAAAGTTAAGATTGGGTCATGGAAGAGCAGGAGGTGGAGATGAAGAAGCTAGAAGAAGAGAAGGAAGATGCACTGGCTGCACAGGAAGCTGCAGAAGAAGCACTAAGAAGGGTGTACACTCACCAACAGGAAGATGATTCTCTACCCCTTGAATCAGTGATTGCTCCTCTTGAAGCTCAGATCAAGTTTCAAAAGCATCAGGTCTTGATTATATAGCTTCTTGTGTGTTCTTAAAAGCATCATGTCTTGACTATATAGCCTTCTTGTGTGTGTTTAACAGATCTCTGCGCTTCAAGAAGACAAGAAAGCGTTGGAACGGCTAACAAAATCAAAAGAATCAGCGCTTCTTGAAGCAGAGAGAATCTTGAAAAGTGCACTTGAACGTGCTTTGATTGTTGAGGAGGTTCAGAACCACAACTTTGAACTTAGACGACAGATTGAGATCTGCCAGGAAGAGTACAAGTTTCTTGAGAAGATAAACCGACAGAAAGTGTTGGAGATTGAGAAGCTCTCCCAAACCATTGGAGAGTTGGAGGAAGCTATCTTGGCAGGAGGAACAGCTGCAAATGCAGTTAGAGACTATCGCCGCCAAATCTCCCAGCTCAATGCAAGTTTCCTGTTAATTTTTTCTAATTAAACTCTCACATTTGTTTTTAAAAACTCATAAGATGTTTTCAAACAGGAAGAGAAAAGAACATTGGAGAGAGAGCTGGCAAGAGTCAAAGTGTCAGCAAGTAGAGTGGCTCTTGCGGTTGCTAACGAGTGGAAAGATGAGAATGATAGAGTAATGCCAGTGAAGCAATGGCTTGAAGAGAGAAGGCTTCTCCATGTAAACTACTCTTTTCACTTACACAACCAAATACACAAAAATGAGTATTGTTTTTTGTGAAATTTTTGTGTCTTGTGTGCAGGGAGAAATGCAGAAACTGAAAGATAAGCTAGCTGTTTCAGAGAGAACAGCCAAGGCTGAATCACGGCTAAAGGTGGTTGATTATATTTGTTAAATCTTGTGTCGCAAGTAAGTGTAGTTTCTAATGCCTTAATCTATACAGGAGAGGTTGAAGCTGAGGCTGAAAACCATAGAAGATGGCTTGAAGGGTTCTATCTCTCAAACAACTACAAAAACTGAAAAATCTGGAAAGATTTTAGGATTCTTGACGAGTGGTGGTGGTGGAGGATCAAAGAAAAGGTCTAGCTCTCAGCCACGAGGCTCAATTACAGGAAGAATCCATGCTGTTAATCAGCCGATCAATAGAGTTGGAGAAACTGATGGAAAAGAGAACTCAAAGATTTCAGCAAACGGATTGGTTGATCAGGATGCTAAGGAAGAAGATATGGTTTCAGGGTTTTTGTATGACAGGCTTCAGAAGGAAGTGATTGCTCTAAGGAAGGTTTGTGAGAGTAAAGAGGATACTATAAATGCTAAAAATGAAGAAATCAAGGTGAACTGCAATCTTATTTTCTTGTTGTTTCATCTCTTCGGTTATATGAAACCTTGCTTAACAAGTTAATGTGCCTTTGTACTCAGATGTTGTTGAAGAAAGTGGATGCTCTAACGAAAGCCATTGAAGTGGAGACAAAGAAGGCAAAGAGGGAAGCTGCGGCTAGAGAGAAGGAAAACGCATTGGCAGTGTTGAATGAAGAGCCGAAACAATGTAGAAAAGCAAACTTACCTAGAAGGTTTGGTCATCATTTCATTTTTTTTTTGTCTTTTGAGAAATATAAACAGTCAAACGTCATGACAAAGTTGATATTTATATGTCTACTATGCTACGTTGTGCAGCCGTGTACACAATTCACGTTGAAGATCCTGTCAAGTAGAGGAAGAAGAAGCTTGGGAATGAATATATTAAAGATGTGTACATATGGAGTGTTTGGTGGGTTATAAGAACGTGGACGTAAAGCTTCAATTAAAGAAGAAACGTGTGTGTGTGTGTGTTATATTGTTTGGATTGTAAACCTTGTTCTTAGGTGTTGAAAAAAGACTTGTCTGAACACTTAGATGAGTGATTAGCTATTATCATGATAACTTAAAAGAAAATCAGAGTCTTCTCAACACACAAACAAAAAAACAGGAGAACACAAGATGATCTCTATAGTAGCAAAAAGATCTGAACATGAACCAAACATTAATTGTATATATCATTTTTATTACAGCAAATAAGAAGAGACATTATTATATACAAAGACTGTATCTCTTTCTCGCAAGAAGTGAGAAGGAACCATATAGAAGCAAAAAAATGAAAGGCATGTCTATTTACATGGTACTCAGTGTAAGGTGATGTTGCCTGCTGTGTAGAAGCGCAAGCCGTTGGAGGAAGAAACTAGTTTGATACCTCTGTGAATCTTGTGAGAGCATCGGTACGGTTTAGGAACAGAGAGTGGTTTGATGGAACAAGCCTTGTCTAGGTCAGGAATTGCATGTAGGTCAGAAGGAAGATCGATAGTGAATTGCCCAAAATCATTTGTGACAGCTTTGATCACTTTGGATCTCCTCCTATGTCCAGTATGGCACATGATACCAACGGTAGCACCTGCATGACCATGATGATGTGTTATAGACCTGTATAATTAAGGAACATGAACTAGTTTGCAATACGTACCAGAGATAGGGTGGGATGAGGAAGAGAGAAGAGAGGCGGTGAGGATGACGGAGGAGAGTTTGAGTTCGCCGTAGCCAGCTATCTCCACCATCTCCTTTCTGGTCCATCTCATTCTGTCACCAACTGCTTCCCCCAAAGCCACCATGAAGACCAAAGTCAAGGCACGGAACAAGAACCTCATCTCCAATTTTTCTGATTCTATAATTATGTAAACAACTACCAATTGGCTATGAAATGGAACAAGCAAGCGTCTGTATATATATACAATAGATGATGGATTGGTTGTGTAAGATTAAAGGATATGATGGCCTTCATATGTCTTTTTCTTATAAATAAAATAAAAAGGAAAAAGCCTATTCCTTCATTTGACTTTTATATTCTTTGGTCAATTTGCCTGTCTCCATAATAATAAATAATGATATATGTCTTTATTAATACACACGCCAATTCTAGGCAATTACTTGTTTACCTAATAAATGTTTCTTCTAATTTTAATTAATTAACAAATTGATATTTGTTTTATTTTATAATTAGTTAATAAATCGATATTTGTTTCTTCTTCTTCTTCATTAAAATTAAGAAATTGATAATTGTTTCTTCATATTTCTTATTAATTAATAAATTTGATAAGTGTTTGGTTAAACATTAATAAATTTGAAATGTCCTTTTATCTTTCCTAATATTATTGTTTCAAAGTCTAACCTAAATTTGGAGGGATGGGTCAGAATTCACAAATATTCAAGCCTGCCCCAACTGTATTTTCTTTTCTTCTAGACATTTGTAGCTTTTGAACAAACACATTATTATCATATCATTTAGCTTTCTCCTTTTTGGGATGGGTTTTTGTGTGAGTTAGTTGTCAAATGAAAAATACAAAGCGTTTATTTTAATGATGTGTTTATGATAATATATCAAGAATATATATATAATCTTAAAACTCGGAAAGAAGGTGATATAATACTTCCTCCGTTTTTTAATATAAGTCGTTTTACAGCTACGCACGTAGATTAAGAAAATCATTAATTTCTTATATTTTCTAAACAAAAACATCATTAATTATTTACCTAACCACAATTCAACCAATAAAAAAATAGAAGATATATTACTATTGGTTATACAACATTAATTATTAATAAATTTTACATAGAAAATCGAAAACGACATATAATTTGGAACAAAAAAATTTCTCTAAAACGACTTATATTAAAAAACGGAGGAAGTATAATTTAAAGTTTTAATTGCATTTGCAACATTAAATTCACTTTGGTTTAGATGATCTTTGGTTGTTAAACCTCCTTTGTTTTTTCCTTCTTTTTGGCTTTTAATTTAATTTCACGTTCATTAATATGAACTAGATTTTGACCCGCACATTCGTGCGGATATTTTTCATTTTATGAATGTATACTTTAATTTATTATAAATATTTTAGGTATATAATTTTAATTTTAGTGTTATATATTATGAATATAAACTTATTATTTTAGTAAATTGTATACATGGTAGCATCCATCATATTATTTTAGTAAATTTTATTGATATAGAATATTTTTTAGATGTTACGATATTAAGTTTTCTTTTTCTTGTTATTAACTTAAGACTTCAAAATATTAGATTACTTTAGTTTTTATAACATAGTTTGTTTTTTCGTGTTACATTTCAAAAAGTTATTCTTTATTATCTATGATTATACCTTTTGAAAAATTTGAAACATTATCATTTTAAGTTCGCATACTTATTTTTAAAATTTTATATTTTGTCAAAATTGTTTGGAAAATTACACAACTATAATTTAGGTGGGAGATTATATGATTTTCGAAATTGTTTTGTTACTAAATTAATACATTATTTTAGATAAATAATTTTCATTTCAGTAAGATTTTTATATATCTCTCAGAATTTTTTATAATTAATATAAATATTAAATTTATAATTAAAATTTGATTTGTCATTAATATTTTGAATAAATTTTTAAAATTTCATAGTTATCTAATAACATATTTTTAAATAGTATATGAACTAAAGGTTAGTTATAAACTATTATATTTTTGTATATTAATCTTTTTAAACAATATATTGTTGAGAGTTTCAAAATAAAAAATTAAATAATATGTAGTTGTAGATATAAAAGTTTAACCTATGTTAATAAATTTATGTTTATAAATTTATTTTTCTAAAAAATATAATATAGTTTAAAAATTATAACACATTTTAATGATGAGTGATAATTTATTTAAATGAAACTATTTTAAAAATGTAATAGATAAATTTACCCATAGTTAATTCATATAGTACTTCTATTTTAATATAATATATAATATAATTAAAGAATATTTTAAAATAGTATAGAATTTTATTTTCTTATTTTATAATACATTTTTAATTAACATTGAATTATAAAATTATATTATTATTTACGAAATTAATTAAGTGTTATTTTATAAAAATATTTAGAAGGTTGGTAGGATTTTGTTAGATTCTTTCTGAGCAGAATTTGTTATACTTAAAAATAAATTTATATTTATATTTCTTTTCTTATTAATGTAAATAATGAAATATGCCATATTAAGTAGTTTTTTAGATGGTCCTAGTATGACTTGTTAACAGTAGATAAAAAATAGGACTCTGTTTTAATAGATTAGATATTTTCATTCTTAGCAAAAAAAGTTGCATTTGCAGCATTATAACTCGAAACAAGTTCAACAGATTTTTATATTAAGAAAATAAAAATAAATTTATCATTTTAACCAAAAACAAGATTATATAGAATCCAAAAAAAGTCTTCAAAACAAAGTGTTGACATAAAAACACTTGTTAATAAAATATTATCCACGTAAGGAAGGGGTTTAGTTGACCCACATACAAACACCATTTATGGCTGTGCTACTTCGGTTGAATGTCTTCCTACTTCCTTGGCATCTGCCCCATACACACAATCTGTAGAAGGAAGGTACGATCATTTTGGTCAAAACGGCAACAGCTTTTCTCTAATTTATAATCTCGCCACCAAATAAATTAGTTTCTTACAACTAAGTCCCACAACTTAGATATTGATCAAAATAGCCCTCATTTTGGTGTTTGGGTTTAATTGTTAAAACTTAAACCTCACATTGTCGGATTCCGAAAATGTCTCTCGAGTTTCCGTAGATCATGGCCTCATCGCCTTCTTCATCATCTCCGACGCCTGATGCGACGGAAGAGGAGCTGACACTAATAGTGAAAGTGGAGTGGGAAGGAGCACACCAACGTCTTGCCCAAGCGCCAGAAGCAAGCTCTCCGATGACTCGCTGTTGCTCTCTCAGATCCCACTCAAGCCCTCTCTCAAGATGACAATGATCGGGTCCGGGCCCTTCTCTCTCTCATGGCGTAAGTATCTTTGGAGAGCTAAATGCATTGAAAGTTTTGATTTTTATTTCAGTACTATGGAAGATGATATAATCGTAGATCAAGTAACGTCTCAGGACATTGTTGATGACTTTGAGCTTGGTAAGGACGAAGTGGTTGATGTTAAAGACAAAGAGCTTAACAAGCAGAAGCTTAGGAGAAGAGTTGATCAGTGCAAGGTCTGTTCTAGTGTCATTGAAACAAACAAGAGTCTTATTAGTACAAGATGATGAGATCAATGTGTTCTGTTCACTTTTGGAGTTTGGTAGTTACGTTCATATCTTTAGGTGTGTGTTGTCTGAATAACGAATGATGTCTGAAATATAGTAGTAGCTTGTAAATGGTTAGTGATTTAAGCTTTCCTTGTGTGTGATTTGCAGATTAAACTTGTTAATCCATGCCGCAAAGGCAAAAAGCTTCTTGTTCTAGATATTGACTACACTTTGTTTGATCACCGTTACAGCTTATGCGTCATTGTAAGTAGTATATACTAATCATTGATGGGTTTAATATAGCAGGCACACATAACTTTCTTAGCCTTATTGACATCGTTTAGATATGTTGTTGCTGCCTACTTCGTATGTTTTCTACTAAGCAATAGGATGATTGCAGCAAGTTAAGAAAATGCCATATATTAATAATATTTTTTGTTTATATCAATGTTAAGAAAATGAGTTTCTTTCTATTTTAAGAGTACATGCTGCATACTTTAAGGTTTCTTATTTTAGGATTCAAAGATTTGATGTCTAAAAATAGAACGATGGATAAAGGAAAGGAGAATGAAGGCCTTAAGAGGGACAAAAAGACATAAGCGCAAAACATGGAGACCCTTTGGTTCATTGTTTGGAAGAAGAAACATCCTGAGGATCAACTTCAAACTCTCTCTCTTTCTGTTCCATTACGGTAAAAGTAAAACAAAGACAAACACTTTGTGTTTGAGGGAGGATCAATGGCGAAGATGAGAGCTGATGCTCCGGTGATGCCTCCGGAGACTCTTCCCCGGAGCAGTGAGGTGGGAGAGATTGACACACGTGCTCCCTTCCAATCCGTTAGAGACGCCGTTAGTTTATTCCGTCAAGTTAGCTTCCCAAAGCAGCAGCAACAACAACAACAACAGCGTCTCTCCTCCTCCACCTCCTCCTCTCAGGTACCCTATCATTCACTCTTCTCTCATTTACATTCCCGTTGTTCTGAAATGGTTTTCTTTCTTTCTTTAAGGATGCACCGGATGTGTCGGCCGAAAAGGAGACACAGCTTCTGTTAGCAGAGCAAGAAATGGAGAGAGTCCAGCTATGTCTTGATACCTCTGTCAAAGCCAAAGCCAAAGTTCTCTCTGACCTCGACTCTGCTCAGCGGAAGGCCGCTGATTTGAGGGCTAAACTAGAAGCCACCAAACAGTCAAGAAAATCCGCCATCATGACCAAACACACCATGACTCAACGGTTAGAGCAGCTCCAATCCGAAAACCAAGAAACAGAGAGCGTAAGAGAGGATTACATCTTAGCCACCGCAGAGCTGTTCATGGCGAAGCGGGAGCTAAAGGAAATAAAACAAGAATTCAGCATTACCGTTGAAGAAAGGTTAGCCGAGCTTCAGAAAGCAGAGGAAGCAGAGTGTTCATCAGTGGTTAACTCCCGAAAGATCAAAGACATGACGGAGGAGATAGCTGAGATGCGCGACACTGTTCTGAGACTGAACACCGACGCTGATAAGAAAAAGGAGGAAGAGGTAAAGATAAACGAGAAGAGAATGACTGCGAGGGAAGCTTACGCGGCAAGGAAGCGAGAAGCTGAGCAGAGGCTGGAGGATCTGAGGCGAGATTGTGATCCTGAACTGAGGAAAGAGATAGATGAGCTAGCGGAGATATCCGCGGGTAACGAGCGTTTACAGGAGGAGATTAAACTCGCTCGTGAGCTCAAAGAGGCCAAGAGCGAGATGCAAGAGATTTGCGATGAAGAGAGATCGTACAAAAGCTTGGTGGGGTCGCTGACGGTGGAGCTGGACGGAGTGCAAAGAGAGAACAGAGACCTGAAGGAAAATGAGAAGGAGAGACGAGAAGTCGAGGAAGGAGAATGGGTTGAAGCGAGCCGTAAGGTCGAAAAAATCATGCGTGAAGCAGAAGAAACAAGACAAGAAGCTGAAGAGATGAGGATGCACGTTGACGAACTCAGGAGAGAAGCAGCAGCCACACATATGTCGATGGGCGAAGCAGTGAAACAGCTGGAGATAGTTGGAAAAGCCGTGAAGAAAGCGAAAACGGCTGAGAAGAGAGCCGTGGAAGACATGAGAGTGCTTACCGATAAGAAGGAGAGTCTGACGCAGGACGAGCCTGACAAGAAGATAAGGATATCGATGAAAGAGTACGAGGAGTTGAGAGGGAGGCATGAAGAGTCGGAGAGAATGGTACAGTACAAAGCAAAAACGGTTGCTGCGCAGCTGGAAGAGATCAACGCGAGCAGAGTAGAAGGGGAGAGAATGTTGGAGGAGAAGTTGAAAGAGATGGAAGAGGTGAATGATGCGATTGATGCTGCGTTGAGAAATGCAGAGATCGCAGAGGAAGCACATTGCATCGTCGATGCTGAACTTAGAAAATGGAAACCACAAGAGTTGTAGGAGATGATGATGATATTGATGGTTTAGGTGATTAGGGTACTTACTAGAATGTCCATACTACCATATATACATATGTTGATAATCTACTCAGATTTGTTGATAAGTGTATTTATACTGAAACAAAGACTTGAAACATAATTTTCAAGGCCATCTCTCTTTTGTTGATGTGAAATTGAACATAATATTGTAATAGACTAGGAAATGCATACAAGATACAACGACCATTTGTCAATTATTGTCTCTCTCTTTTTTTTCTTCCCATTTATGAGACTCCATTTTGCAAGTTCCTAGTTAGTTATTGTCCTCTTTAACTTCAGTTTAGTGAAATGAGGTTAAAGAAATAGATCAATGAATTTGATGAGATAATTACAATTTATTGGTTTATGATTGATTATAAATCCATCTTGGGGAAATATGACTTTATTGCTTCTTGTACTCAGCTTGATTGCGCGTTGAGAGTTTAATAGGTAGCTATTTACCTCCGGATACATGAGAGTTTATGTAATTGATAGAATCTACAAGAGAAATTTAGCAATTGATGCGTTGTTTAATACAAATGTTCTATAAGTAATCCATTACATTGATTTAACTCTCTTATTCTCAAAACTAACAATAATATTGAACCATTTTGTGTACAAAATAAGCTCATTATTTCTTAGTTTTATTAATTCCTCTTTGATGTAAACACAAAAGATAAGTCCAAATCAGGTATTTGATTACATTTGTGAATCTTATGTTTTCTAAAAATATTGACTTATCCAAAAATCTAAATTGACATGTAGGCATGTCGAAACTTTATCAACATATGATGCATGATTTGTGGTATGAATCTTTTGTCACTAGTAGACTGAATGGAAATTTTTGTCTCTAGTTCAAATTTTTTTTTGTAAACCATGTAAACAACTTCTTGACTCATTCACAAAAGAATTTTTCTTTCCTAAAATGAATTGTGACTGAATCATCTCTGTGCTAAGTAGAGTAAAAGAAGTCATTTTTCTTTTGTTATTTACAGATTGATGTAAATTTATAGAGACAGTCGTATAAAACTATATGTTTTAAACAATTTTTTGGATATTTTGTGGGAGTTTCTGAAAGCCTCCCATAGATAGGTACATCTTTGCAGTCCAGAAGTAAAGAAGATTGTGCCGCCTCTCTTCATCCATGCCATCGACAAACTAAAAGTGGAAATCCATTATTTCGATCGGTCCTCCCTCTGTCACAGAGAAGACGAGAATGAAGATGGAGGATCGGTGGTTGTTTCGATCGGTCTTTGGTTTCACAGACGGAGAAACCAAGAGACGAAGAAGAAGAGCAAAAATAAAAGGAAAAAAGAAAATTAAAAAAAAAATAGAAAAAAAAAAAAATATATATTTTCCCTCTTGTGTTGACATGTGGGTTCTGAAACCCCTTAATAACGATCACCAAATTTCCCATTTAAGGATTGGTAATACCTTATTTATTTTATTTTCATTTAATTAAATCACTTATTACCATTAAGAAATCCATTAAAGATCAGCGATAAACATGGTCTTAGTTGCTACACTTTGATCGTTAGAAACATGGTCTTAGTTGCTACACTTTGATCGTTAAAATCTTAAACGTAGTGTGTTTTTATATTAAAAAATACTAATATTATAAGAATGAATATTAGTTGCTACACTTTGATTGTTGATAAAGTTTCAAGCCTTGTGTGGTTTAAAAAAAAAAAAGTTTCAAGCCTTGCGTTGTGGCGGGAACGTGCAACGCATGATGAACCTTGTCTATAATTTTTTATACACGACGCACAGGCGCAACTTTAGCGCGTTAATGCCACCGTTCAGTTTCCTCCTTACTCTTAAGAACAACAGCGCGCGTGGGGGCATATTCAGCATCATACACTATTAGAGAGAATTTGTATTAACTGAAATGAAATACTTTGAAACGTAATGTTAAGACACATCTTTTACGAATTTATATCAATCACTAAAAAATTGAACAAATATCTTACATTGTTTCACATAATCGATAATTCTGCAATACCCGCAGGTAAAATAAGATTAACCATTATTACTGGTAAAAAAAACATTAGTGGTGCTGTGGTGGCTATTGTTAATCATTTATTTTCCCTAATATATTTGTCGGCACACTGGTGGTTGAATATAATAAAGTCGCGAAAAAGAAAAATGAATCGACGTCACGCGCTTTCTCCAGCATGTACACGGAATCTTGCCTCTCTCCCTATACTATTGGAGAAGTAATGAAGAGGCGCGCGTGGTGAAAATACAAAAGGAAGGAAATCAGACAAGTATCAAATCTGGATCACATAAACAGCTCTTTAAGACAAAACTCTCTTTTGGCTTCCTTCTTGTCAGAATCATTTTTGAGAGCAGTAGAAACGAAATGGAAGGATTGATCAAAGGTTTGGCCGATGTTGCTTTCGGAGGAGGAGACGAGCGTCGCGGCGGAGATGATGAAAGGGACGAGAGACCCAGATCCACTTGGGCTAATGTCTGTCCTATATCATTCATGCTCTGCTATATATTATTATTATTACTGAATTGCGTTTCTGATGATGTGGATCTGGAGATGGTCGCAGGTGGTTTCCGGTGAGGACGATGATCAGAACCGCGCGGGAGGATCGGTGCCATCGCCTCATGGTCGACGCCAAAATCCAGAGGTAAAGAAATCATAATAATTCACAGATAGTTTTTGGGGTTTAAGCTTTTCACTAGTACTGTTATTGAACCGGGACTCTATGAATTTTAGAAATCTAATTGTATGTAATGGGTTTCGATAGAGTTAGCTGAGACACACACACACGATAGGTGGAAGCTAGCTTTACACAGTCAATTGTATATTGTAATGTTCTGCTTTGCATATCATATTTATGTTCTGCTTTGCATTTCTTTACTGTTACTAAAGAAAGCATCTAATGTCGTCTTTTTTCGTGCATAGGAGAATCAATGGGAGAAGAAAGGAGAAAGGATGTCCACAAGACATTCAAATAAGGTTTGTGATCAAACACATTCAATTCAGTTGAATTTTTAGTCACATTGCTGTTGCTCCTACTTGACCAAAACACTCTCTCCTTTTTTTTGGGTCAAAACCAAAACACTCTTATGTACCACTGTACCAGTAATGTAATTACTTTCTAGATAGATATATAATAGTATTGTGAATTGGCATATAAATGATTACACTCAATAAATTTCATTCTCTAACCTTCACAAGAGAAGCAAGGTTTTGATTACTTGCAAAACAAGTCTTTAATTTTGATGTTCCCATGCAGGAAGAGAATGAAAATGCTGCTCAAGTAACCGACCAACAAGACTCCTCCGTGAGATTTAACATCATTTACTTAAAATTAAAAAGAAGAATGTTACCTAATGCTACTTTTCACTTTAGTAATGCTATAGGATCTAACGTTGGCATTTGATTCCGTGTACAGGAGAGCCAGAAAGAAGACAACGACGGTTGGGAAACCGTGGGGAAAAAGAAACCTGCAAGACAATCTCATAAGGTTCGAAATCAAGCCTTTAGACTTACTCTTTGACCGTTCCTTTCACTTATTTTTTGTTATCTCTGTGTCTTCAGGTCAAGAAGGAGCAATGGCAAGGCTACAAGTGCCCAGCGAGTGAACAACACTACTCAGACGACGTTGAAACACATGGAGGAGACCTAGAGCCCTCACAGCTAGAGCTCTCAGGCCTCTCAGAAGCTTGCAACAAACTCTGGGAGCTCGACTCGAACCGCCTCGTTCCCGGAAACGATTACCAGATCGACTGTGGAGATGGGAAAAGAGTCCACGAGAGATCAGACATGGCTGAAGGGTTGCTCTTCTCTTGGGTGAGCGACGAGGTCTTCAGAAAACCGACATTCGCTAGGTTCTGCTCGTTGCTTGACAACTACAACCCGCATGAAGGTTACAAAGAAGTTGTCACTCAAGAAGAGAGGCAAGAGCAAGCTGCTTTCATCGAAGAGATTAGCAGAACCGCTGTTATTAAGTACCTTCACAAGTACCTTGTCCTCAAGGACGTTGCTCCTGGAAGCTACCAAGAGTTCAAGAGGATGCTGACAAGTCTTTGGTTCGATCTTTATGGACGTGGAGGTACCTCTGGGTCCTCTTCTGCCTTTGAGCATGTCTTTGTAGGTGAGATAAAACAGTGTGGTGGAGAACAAGTCTCTGGCTTCCATAACTGGCTTCAGTTTTACCTAGAGGAAGCCAAAGGAACTGTGGACTACCAAGGCTATATATTCCCCCGACGTCGTGGTGAAATTGTAAGTATTATATTTTTTTCTTTCATTATAAACACTTGGAAACATGAACTGAGATATAACCCTTTTGATTATGTTGCAGCCTGATTCAGAGACTCAGCTGCTAACAATCCAATTCGAGTGGAACGGTGTTTTAAAATCAGTGTCAAGTACACTAGTTGGAGTGAGTCCAGAGTTCGAGTTGGCGCTGTACACAATGTGTTTCTTCATGGGAAGAGAAGACAACCACATTCAGTTGGGTCCATACAGTGTCAATGTCAAGTGTTACCGACTTGGCAACAACCGTATTGGCTCAGCTTTCCCCATTGCAGAATCTTGATAACCTCTCTCTCTCTCTTGAATCAAAAAAAAACATTACAAAAAATATCTATGCATTGAGCAGTACTCTGTTGAATTATTAGTATTGTTGTCTTTCTGTCTACATGTTAGACTTAGAAATATCTTTGCTTTGATATTTCCTTGGATATTTATGTGAAACAATGTTTTGTACTTTTATGAAAATGATTCAACATAAGAGGAGTTGGGAGAGAAAAATATCTTGTAAAAGACAAACTCGTTAACTTTATCTATTGGACGATCACTTATTACATTTCACAAAGCAGAAAATATCTTAGGACAGTGACAAACTATGAAGCTTAACTTTTAAGGTTCTGACTTCTTTAGTTTAACTCAACTCAAGCAAAGACAATGGTCATACTCTTTGAGCATTTGGGGTAACCACAAAACCACATCACTATATCAGTCTGTTTCACAACAAATGCCAAGACAGAGAAGCCTAACCAGATCAGATGTCGGCCAAGTTAATAAGATGAAGCAGTAAAGACTAAAGATGGAAGTCAGAAACTGTATATGTATAGTAAACAAAACTTAAAGAGAAAGAAAATAAGTGGGGAAGTATGTTACGTGGGAAGAAGATATCAACTCATTACTAACTTTGGACTTTTGCTGATGCGTGTGTGAACTGGTCCATACACGCTTTGTACTTTTTACACCAACGGTCCATAATAAAGCTCAAACCTTTCCATGGACATGAAAAATATCGAAGAGAAAAATCTCTGAAAATGACAATGAGATTCTTCCCTCGAAAGACAACTCAACATCTTCCCATTGTTTCAACAATATTACTCGTCACAAATCACAATCATGATTTTCCTACAATGTATACTCATACTGTAGAGTTTTGAGACAGAGAGTCACAATAAAGCGTGTGCATATTTTAATTTCCTAGACCATAGATGATGGCACAACATGCAGCATATATCATTGTTAACTGAATAAAACCGGACACCGAGCATATACTTATATACTTAGCAAGAGACTACTACTATATGGTATTTGAATAATAACCATACGGAATCATCAATCATGGGAAGCTACACTTAAGCATTTTACAAAACAATGTTTCTAACAGTTAGATTATTACTAATGAGGAGGATACAAGGAGCGTCCATGTCTGAGTCAATGTCCAATGTCGTCCCCGCCTTACTACTACACACGCCCCGGACCTTGTGAATAGAAAAGCACAAGCCAAAGAAGAAAAGGTGCCAAAGTGATAAGGATCAGTCTCTACCATTCAAAAAATTAATGGTGGGAGTTAGGAACGAGAGAAGCAACTTGCCCCCAGATGAGGAAGTAGCCAAAAGTGCAATCCAAGTCATCTGAATACAGACCAAACTTTCACTGTCAGTGAGTCAGATAGAAAAAGAAAGAGAGAAAGATTCCCAAATAAAATTATTTGTAGTCGGTATGGACTCTTAAAAGTCATTTCTAACAGAACATCTGAAGCTCACATGGCTTATAAAGATCAAAGGCACAAGTATTACATACATGTGTAAAATTGCATTAACTCAATTATTACATCAAAATCGTATTGTTTTGGTATAAAAAATATATTGCCATGATAAGAAATCTCAATGAACATATTAGATTTTGTTATAAAAGTGTATGGGGTCAATGAACTGGTGCTTAGTTGGAAAATACAAATCCTACAGGAAGGAAAGTCCAAGAAGAAGAAAAAAGCAGAGTTAACAGCCACCACAAGAAATTTCATATAATGAAATAAATCTTTGCGATTATCTTCATTTTCTAACCAAAATCAAGAGACCATAAAAAATTTAAGCCACAAGAACCATGTGTTTCAAAGCTAAGGCTGAGTAGACAAAATTTTTATCAGCTTATTTATATTAAAAAGGAAAAAGCAAGATTATAGTTGTAAGGATTCTCTGTTAATTAAAAACTGCAGGAGTGATTAAAGGAATAATTTACCAACAAGAACAAACAAACAAAAATTATTACACCTGAATACACAGACGAAATGGAAAAGTTACATTAAATGAAGATATCTGTGTTTGTAATTACACTTCTTCACTTTGATTGGTGCATGAACCATGTGAAAAAAAAATAGAATTAAGCAACCTTTAATGATATTTTCTCTCCACTTTTATATTTTGTCCCTAAATCACAGCCAATCAATTTTCTTTATAAATACAAACACACAAACATATCTTCTCTCAAACACACAAACATATCTTCTCTCGAACACCAACATTTCTATCCTCTCTCTCTCTCCTCATTTTCTATCAAAGAGAGAGTAAGAAAACTATGGAATTAACACTGAATTCCTCGAGTTCTCTAATCAAACGTAAAGATGCCAAAAGCTCAAGAACCCAAGAAAACTCCTCAAACATGTCCTTTGCCAAAACGAAGCCACCAACTTATCAGTTCCAGGCAAAGAGCTCTGTCAAGGAAATGAAGTTCACTCATGAGAAGACCTACAAGCCAGAAAGTGAAACCACTGAGAGGTGGGAGAAGCTCCACGTTCTCTCCTACCCACACCCCAAGAACGACTCCAGCGTTCCTGTTTTCGTCATGTTGCCGCTCGACACGGTAACAATGTCAGGGCATTTGAACAAACCAAGAGCCATGAACGCTAGTTTGATGGCTCTAAAAGGAGCCGGTGTGGAAGGTGTAATGGTTGATGCTTGGTGGGGATTGGTTGAGAAAGATGGACCTATGAAGTATAACTGGGAAGGCTATGCTGAGCTTATACAGATGGTTCAGAAGCACGGTCTCAAACTCCAAGTTGTTATGTCTTTCCATCAATGCGGAGGAAACGTTGGAGACTCTTGCAGGTAATGAAACCAAACTATAGTTTTCACTTTTTGTCTCTCAATTCTAGCTTCGCTAATGGTTATCTCTTTAAAATATAGTATTCCTTTGCCCCCATGGGTGCTTGAAGAGATCAGCAAGAACCCTGATCTTGTCTACACAGACAAATCTGGGAGAAGGAATCCTGAGTACATCTCCTTGGGATGTGACTCTGTGCCTGTCCTCAGAGGAAGGACACCTATCCAGGTCTACTCAGATTTCATGAGGAGTTTCCGTGAAAGATTCGATAATTACATAGGAGGTGTTATTGCGGTAAGCACAAATCTAACTCATATGAGAGACATGAACTGATACAATGTCCTAATCAAACTGTATTATGTATTGCAGGAAATTCAAGTGGGAATGGGACCTTGTGGAGAACTGAGATACCCATCATACCCTGAGAGCAATGGGACATGGAGGTTCCCAGGAATTGGAGAGTTCCAGTGCTATGACAAGGTAACCTAAGCCTTGAACTCATAAGAAAACATTAGTCAGGAGATTGTGTATAGTTAATGCTTACTAAGCCTTGAACTCTTGGTTTGCAGTATATGAAATCGTCGCTTCAAGCATATGCTGAATCAATAGGGAAAACAAACTGGGGAACAAGTGGACCTCATGACGCCGGAGAGTACAAGAACCTCCCAGAAGACACAGAGTTTTTCAGGAGAGACGGAACATGGAACAGCGAATACGGAAAGTTCTTCATGGAATGGTACTCCGGGAAGCTACTAGAGCACGGAGACCAGCTCCTGTCTTCAGCCAAAGCAATCTTCCAAGGCTCCGGAGCTAAGCTATCAGGAAAAGTAGCAGGAATCCACTGGCACTACAACACAAGGTCACACGCCGCCGAGCTAACCGCTGGTTACTACAACACGAGAAACCACGACGGGTATCTCCCAATAGCCAAGATGTTCAACAAACACGGCGTCGTGCTAAACTTCACCTGCATGGAGATGAAAGACGGCGAACAGCCCGAGCACGCAAACTGCTCTCCCGAAGGTCTGGTCAAGCAAGTGCAGAACGCGACGAGGCAGGCTGGAACCGAGCTAGCGGGAGAGAACGCGCTAGAGAGATACGACTCGAGCGCGTTCGGGCAAGTGGTTGCAACAAACAGGTCGGATTCAGGGAACGGGTTGACCGCGTTTACGTACCTGAGGATGAACAAGAGGCTGTTCGAGGGTCAGAACTGGCAGCAGCTGGTGGAGTTTGTGAAGAACATGAAGGAAGGTGGACATGGGAGGAGACTCTCTGAGGAAGACACAACAGGGAGTGACCTTTATGTTGGTGGATTTGTGGGAAGCAAGATCTCTCAGACGGTTGAGGAAGCCGTTCTAGTGTAAAGTTCCCACTCCACATAGGTACATATAGTGTGTGTGGTATATATATATATATAATAATAAACAATAGAGATGACTGAGAGAGAGAGAGAGCAAACCAGAGTATTAGTGTTAAAAAAAAGCTTTAGAATGTTGCACAATTCTGGATCTGGGCAAAGAGAAGATGATGTACACTTTATATGACTGTGTAATATGCTTATGAACTTTTCATCTTCAAACTCTCATCTCAAATAATATGCATTTTTGTTTTGTTTTACAATCTTATCAATATGCATTTCTTGTGTAGACAATGAATACTTTGATAACACATACAATAATTGCTCAGAACATGAAAGAAACTATCATCAAATCAACATTCTGGAAAACGTAAATGGAGCAATCGAAATCAAAACTAAGAGATTCTTTCTTCTAATGGAAGTGTCTGGTGGAATTGTGAGCAGTTAACTCACGAGTTGGGAGGGGAAGAAGAATCGGGACCTCCGCGACGGAGTTCTTCGATCAAACCGCCTAGCTCTTTTCTCGCCGATTCTCTACCGAACATGAATCCATACCTATGCGAGTTAACAAAAGACAGTATGGACACTAAATAGACGGAATGGAAAAGACGAGAGCTAGAGATGAAAGCAATCGTTCACCAGCAAGAGACGGCGGAGAATACGCCGGAGATCGCCACCGTCTGGATCAACGAGAAGGATGGCTGCATCTTTTCTGTTAGTATTCGGCGGTACTTTCCGGTCAATGAGGTTTAATTGCGGGAGAGAGTAATGGGCCTGGGCCAATATTTGGAGGAACGGGCCCATTTTAACTTTCTGCTGTAATATTTGGGACGACTTCAAGACGTGTTCCATACGCAACAGAATCATAGTACTGAACTCAGTATTCGTAGAGTATTTGTTCAAGCAAGGCAATGATGAGAAGGCTATGGAGCTGTACAGGAACTCTTTAAACAACGACGGCTTCACAGCAAACGGACACGTGGGCCATCCTTATTTGGAAGTGTTGCTCAAGTACGGCAAGAAAACCCAAGCCTAGGCATTATTCTTTTTTTTTTGAATTGAATATTAAATTAAATTCAAAAAGAAAAAGATCTTTTTACATCATGTGTCCTTTTCTAATTTTTTGTGTTAACTACTATCCCTTTCCTATATCAACTTCTCAAGATTTCTCAAAAATTATAAAACTTCTATCTTGTAGCAAACCAATGCTGCATCCCTTCTCCTATCTTGATATCTCCTCTTCTTTGAATATATATATGCTTGCCAATTACGACGAATGCATTGGGTTAGGCGACGAGACTGTTAATTTGATGCTGAACGAGTGTATCAAGGAGGGGCAGTTTAGCGATGCAGCTAACATCTTGGCCAAGTCCAAGGCAAAATTAACATACTTTCCTGTGGGAGCTTACAGGAACCTTATTACAAACTTGTGTCATAATGGGAGGTTGTCCGAGGCTGAGAGCGTGTTTGATGAATGGTTGAAACAAGAATTTACGAAACCAGATGATGCAACTTACACATCATTGATTCATGCATATATTAAGGCTGAAAGAGTTGAGGGTGCCATTGAAACAGTAAACAAGTTGATGGCTGCTAAACTCCGCAGGGTTACTTACATGTGTCTCTAATTACTTTCTTTTGCTTTTTTATTGATTCTTTTATCGGTTTCATTAATTATGTAGTTAAGACTTTGATCAGTTTGTGGAAAAGCAAAATAAAATAAAACCATTTTATATTATGCATTCCAGATAATTATATATTTCAGGTGGGAGGAGGTCAAATGAAGCTTGTGTTCAGAAAGAAATTAACATACAAAATCATAGTGAAGGAGTTAAAAGTTTTTGTTTTCCTCATTTGTAACCAAATAAATAACTAAAGAGGAATGGTAATAAAGATTTTGATGTTTATGGGAAGATCATAAATCACTTGAAATCATTTGAATTGTTTCGTAAATCCACATAAATTTCGCGTCAACTATATCGATTTTCTTAACTCAACACACGGAAAAAAAAAACTAATAATCTAAATATACACTTTAAGGAATTGCCATTTGAACGTTGTCGAACTTATCCGGTTGCACCCTCGTGCTAGTCACCTGAATTTCAACAACATCTACTCTACCCATCTCTTCCGCCTCATAAGTCCTATGAACGCCATACAACACATAGAACATCGTTACAAGACACGTCCAAATCGCAAACCTCTGAAACGACAGCGTTTTCAGTGTTGTCGTTAGAAAAACGTTAAGGAACACTGAAGCTGCCGCCGGCCACGGCATGAACGGTACCGACCATTTGGAGGGACAGGATGGTCTCAGAAGATTCTTACTAACCGTAGACGAGATCGACCACGTGTGGTATTGGAAAAACGCAGTGACCGCTATTGCGATCGCGATAAATAGCGTCAGGCCCCACCACGGTTTGTTTAGTTTCCACCAGAGGGAGAACGCTAGCGAGAAAGAAGAGAGGAGGGCAAGGAACGAGAGTGTGTGAACGGGTGCGTTTTGGCCTGTTAAGGTGTATTTGCGATAGAGTAGAGCGTTTGCGACTAGGTAAAAAACACAGAGCGTTCCGAGTGAAATCAGCTCCATCACTATTTCGAGATCGGTGAATAACGCAATTGTTGCTGTGCATATGCCTGAAATCACACACGCATTATTAAAACTATAGTGTTAAATGGAATATTAAGATTTTAAATTTTTACATTAGTTATATATTTTCACAATGTTATGATAAATATACTTATTTTTACTATTTTATATTAATGTATATAATGAGTCTACATTTCATAGTGGTATCAATCAAACTCATCATAGTTTTTAAAGTTAAAGAATTGGTTAAAATGATATTACCGAGAAATAGTGTAGCGTTCAAGGGAGTTCCTGTAGAAGGATGAACCTTGGCGAGCCATGAAGGGACCAGTCTGGCTCTTCCGATGACACAGAGATATCTCGCTTGCCCTAACATCGCCACCAAAAGCGATGCCACGATCCCTAGACTGGCACCTGCACCAACCACGTTCCCTGCCCAACCCCACCCGATCCTCCGAAAAGCAACCGCGTACGACGCGCTCTTTGATATCTACAACATTATTTTTCATGTTAAAGGATTAGGTTATCACTTGTTTTTCATGATAACTGATGTCAATGACAAACGGTTTTTTTTTTCTCTTTCGAGAGTCAGTGGGTTATTGGAGTAATGTTTAATTTGTACCAAATGATGTTAACTAAAGAAAAATTAAAATTAGTTACATATTTTCAGTCAAAATAAGCAAAATAAAATTTTGAAGTTGATGCCTTTGGTCAATGATGATTTTTCAATATTCCTTTAGAAACTAAATTACATTTAATATAATATATATATTCATTAAACAACTTATACAAGCCAACAAATTTTCCTACTGTAGAATAATGTATCGAACTGACTTGTTTATTAAACTTGTAAACATCCGATACTTATACAACTCGTATGACGGTTTAACTAAACCTCAACAAACTATTTGTCCTTATCAAAAACATATTTGGACTTATCAATAGCGACATTATCCTAAGTATTACTAACTGGATAATGATCCCATAATACTCCCCCTCACGTTGGTGCGTGAAGATTACGAACGCCCAACTTGGAGAGTAACGTACGAAACTGGTCACGCCCCAATGCTTTAGTAAGAATGTCTGCAACCTGCTGGTGAGTCCGAACATGACGAAGGGTAATAAGACCAGAGGTAACTGCATCACGCACGGCGTGACAGCCATTTTCAATATGCTTGGTACGCTCATGAAAGACCGGATTGGTTGCAATGTGGATAGCAGCCTTGCTGTCACAGAAGAAACGTGTGGACTGTTGTTCGATACCTATTCCTTTTAAAAGTTTGCGGAACCATTTCACCTCCTTGAGTGCATAAGACATTGCACGGTACTCAGCTTCGGCCGACGAGTGTGAGACTGTATCTTGCTTTTTCGTCTTCCATGAAACAGGAGAGTCACCAAGCATGACAACAAAAGCAGAGAGAGAGCGCCTTGTAAGAGGACAAGAGGACCAGTCGGCATCACAGTAGATTGAGAGAGTCATATCCGGTGAGGAACTAAGGAATATACCTTGTCCCAACGTTCCTTTAAGAAATCGAACAAGCCGAATGGCAGCTTGCCAATGATCCTCACGAGGCGTCTTCATGAACTGAGAGAGTGTATGGATTGAGTAGCTAAGTTCAGGTCGAGTGTGAGATAGATAGATCAAGCGACCCATGAGACGTCTATATTTTGTTGGATCGGCTAAGACTGCACTTCTACTCTTGGCAAGATTATGTTTTTGCTCCAAAGGTGTCGCAGCAGGTTTACACCCAAGATTACCAGTGTCAGTAACAATATCCAGTGCATATTTTCATTGAGACAAGAAAATACCTTCCGGGCCTCTGCTAACTTCAATGCCAAGAAAGTACTTAAGCTTGCCCAAATCCTTCATCGAAAAACATTTACCAAGATACTCTTTAAACTTCTCGACCATATAGCTATTGTTACCACATATGAGCAGATCATCAACATAGATAAGAACATGCAACTGCATTCCCTTGCGAGTATACGAGAACAGCGAGTAGTCATCATATGACTGGACGAAGCCAAACTTGAGTAGTGCATCTGATAGCTTCTTAAACCAGCAGCGGGGAGCCTGTTTAAGTCCATAAATAGACTTTCGAAGTTTGCAAACTTTATTAGGGTGAGTGTGGCGAAAGCCAGGTGGTAACTTCATATACACTTCTTCTTGGAGGTCTCCATGAAGAAATGCGTTGTTCACATCCATCTGAAACACTTCCCATTTCTGAGCAGCAGCAAGACGGAGAAGCGTTCGTACCGTTTTCATCTTAACCACAGGAGCAAAAGTCTCATGATAATCCACTCCTGCAACTTGCTTATTACCACATCCCACCAGACGAGACTTATATCTTCGAATCGAGCCATCTGCGTTAAACTTAATTTTATAAACCCACTGGCTGCCAATGGCAACTTTTCCTGGTGGGAGATCAACGATATCCCATGTATGCTGCCCTTCAAGTGCCACTATTTCAACGGTCATGGAATCATCCCAAACTTTAGTACCAACAGCCTCCTTGAAGTGCTTTGGCTCTTTATGAGCCGTGACAGAGGTGAGAAAGGCACGGTGCTGCAGGGTAAAGTTAGCATCACTAATGTAATCAGTGAGAGGGTATAGTGAGTTACCTTGGACCAGACTTGAGGACGATGATGTGGAGATCGGGAGAGCGTGAGGGGTATCAGAAACAACGGCATTGTACGTAACATAGTCTTGAAGTCTTACAGACGGAACTCGTTGTCTATGACCACGACCAGAAGCTTCCTCAGTTTGTGGAGCCGTATCACCATTGTTTTCATTGTTAACAAGAACATCACTAGCTATTTCAACAGTCTCTGGTGCTATAGGTGCAGCTATATCTACTGCAGGCGGTCCCGGCTCTGTTGCAGCTAAATCAGTTGTCTCAGTTGCTGTAGCAGAATAATCAGAATCCAGGTCCGGAACATTTGACGTAGAGACTGCAGCTGGTGTGACTTCAGTTATCGAAGGAGAATTACTCCCCCTGTCTACAAGCGTCGACTCATCAAAACACCAATCAGCGTCACCTCCTTCTTCTGAAGCCTGAGACTGAGAAGCTTGAGTTTCAAATGGGAACACATCTTCTCTAAAAATAACATCACGAGAAACCAGAATCTCCTCACGCTCCATATCAAACACTCTATATCCCTTCTTACCAAACGGATATCCGAGAAATACACACAAGCGACTATGCTCCCCAAACTTGTCTTTATCCCTCGCGACTCGATGTACATAACATGCTGAGCCGAACACACGAAGCAACTTATAGTCCGGCTTTCTTCCATGTATCACTTCATACGGTGAGCGTCCTTTATGCAAGATTGTTGTTGTCCGATTAATCAGATAAGCAGCAGTAAGGACAACTTCACCCCAAAACTTGATAGGTACCTTAGCTTGAAACAACAGAGCTCGTGCGATATTGAGTAGATGACGATGCTTACGTTCTACTCGTCCATTCTGTTGAGGTGTTCCTACGCAGGACGTCTGATGAACAATACCTTGTTCTCGAAACTTTGACGCAAGACAGGTAAATTCAGTTCCATTGTCACTGCGAACAATTTTGACAGACTTGTCGAACTGCTTATTGACGTATGTAATGAAGTTGATAAGAATAGTACTAACTTCCGACTTTGCTAGCATGAGAAACGTCCATACAGCACGCGAAAAGTCATCAACGATTGTCAAAAAATAAACTGCCCCACAAGAAGAGGGCACACGATAAGGGCCCCATACGTCAACATGGATTAATGAAAAACAATCGGTTGCTTTATTAAAACTGTCTGGAAACACTTCTCTAGCCTGTTTAGCTCGAAAACACACATCACAAGGACGAGAGTTAATAGACGCAGATGAAAACAATGGTAATGAAGACAAAACAGAAAAACTCGGATGTCCTAAACGCTGATGCCACAAGAGCTGATCACATGCTGCACCGGCCGAGTGAATCTTTGCTGTAGCCACATCCGTCAAGAAGTAAACCCCATCACGCTCTTCACCGGTTCCAATCAGAGTCCTCGAAAAACGGTCCTGTAAAACACATACAGTATCAGTGAAAGTAGCAAGACAACCAGTTTGCTTCAAAATTTTCGAGACTGATATCAAAGTGCAGTTTAATGCCGGAACATATAGCACATTGGTTAATGAGATCTTGCTTGAGAGAGGAAACAATCCCATGCTTAAAGCAAAAGTTTGACTACCATCAGCAAAGCCAATAGAACACGGTGAAATAGACACAACGTCTGTTAACAGAGACAACTGTCCTGTCATGTGATGAGAAGCTCCAGTGTCTAGGATTACATTACCAAATTTTGTCTTACCAGAAAGCTTGTCTGAGCCTGACTTCTCGTTGATCATCTGAGCAAGAGACCTCCACTGATCTTGTGTAAATTCTGGAAAGGATGTAGGATTTGAACTCGTAGCATGTGCTGCAGCAGTGAAACCTCTTCCACGACCTCTAGTGCTACGTCCTCTTCCTCTTCCAGAACCGCCACCACCACTATTACGCTCAGACCGTTCTGTCCACCACTCCGGAAAGCCCACCAGTTGCCAACAATCTTTCTTCTCATGACCAGTCCGTCCACAATGAGAACAGACAGCATTACGGTTTCTGAGAACAGAAGACTCATTCTTGACAGAACTGTTGTCGAGAGACATCAACTCTGTTTGCCTTGTAACAAAGCCGACCGCATCTTGTTGTTGTTCCCTTGTTCGAGAAGCATTCAGTCTCTGCTCTTCTCGAATGACTTTAGAGTACACTTCACCAATCGACGGCAATGGATCCATACCAATAAGACTAGTACACAAGGCACCAAATCTTGAGTCATCTAAACCCATGATGAACTGGTGAACTTTTTCATCATCTCGCTCCTTCCTTATCTCGTCAGAAGCATCACACGAACACTTAGGAAGTGGTCTGTATACAGCAAACTCCTCCCATAAGGCACACAGACGTCCATAATACTCAAGGACAGATTGCCCATCTTGTCTACACTGAGCTTGTTGCGCTTTTAACTCATGAATACGCACTTTATTTCCAACTGAGAAACGCTGCTTCAAACTAGACCATAACTGACTCGCCTCTGATACAAACGTTACAGAGGATTTCACCTTGGGATCAATCGAAGACCTTATCCACCCTATCACCATTGAGTTGACTGCTACCCAACTCTCATAATCAGGTCCATCACTGGACGGCTTCTCCACGGTTCCATTAACGAACCCAATCTTCCTCTTGGCTTGCAGAGCATTCACCATCTCGTTTGCCCAGAGATTATAGTTATCACCATTCAGCATAACCTGTGTTATCTTTGCACCAGGATTATCTGAACTATAAAGGGTATAGGGCGAATCACCAGGTTTCACAACCGATCCTACAACTCCCAAACCTTGAGAATCTTTGTCACCCATCGTCACAGACGATTAATCAGTTCAAGACTATGAACTATTGAACAGAAAAATTTTTTTATGTGTTTAAAGAGATCTTTGGCTCTGATACCATGTAGAATAATGTATCGAACTGACTTGTTTATTAAACTTGTAAACATCCGATACTTATACAACTCGTATGACGGTTTAACTAAACCTCAACAAACTATTTGTCCTTATCAAAAACATATTTGGACTTATCAATAGCGACATTATCCTAAGTATTACTAACTGGATAATGATCCCATAATACCTACGTATCAAAGATTCAAAATATTGGTAAAAGAAATTATCTGTCGCCAAAATAACTTAATTAGCTAAAACGTGCATGTTATCACATACAGAAATGGATGTGAAGTTATTAGAAAAAACTTCTTTTCTTTTTTAATTGAATGTTTCTGAATGTGAAGTTATTAGAAAAATCTTCTTTTTTTGAATTGAATGAAAAATTAATTATTAGAAAAATCTTCACAAAATAAGTTTAGAATTTAGACATTATACCTCATTGTACGGAACCATGACGCAGAGTACGAGAGACATGAGGCAATAGAGGACGGAGACGACGGAGACGGAGCCAATGATTCCGACAGGGAGACTGAAGGAAGGGTTTTGGATCTCTTCAGCAAGAGTGGAAACTGTGTCGTACCCGATGTAGCTGAAGTACACGACGGCAGCTCCGTTAACCACTCCGCGAGCACCGTAAGGAGTAAGGCCCCGAGGCTCCACCAGCGCCTTAACTCCGTCATCGTGACAGAATCCGGCGATTATTACAAACCCGAAGAATATTATGTGGAACACCGTCATCACTAGGTTCAGCATGGAGCTTTCCTTCGTGCTAAGATAATTTTTTTTAAAAACAATCGATTTGTATTATTAAGTTATAAGTATCATAAAAAAACAAGAGCATCAAAGATTGATATGGTCTAAAAAACTACTTTATTGGTAGAAATTTAATGAATATCTCAGTAGTAAAAAAGATAGGAGGGAATACCGGCTAGAAATTCTGATGACCTATGTTTATTTCTAAATGGTTCAAATTTTGTTCAAAATATTAAAATTTAATGAAGTAATTTAATAGTATTAAAATATTCAAATGAATTAGTAAATAGTCTTTCTGTTTCGATTTAGTTGTCGTTGTAAGAAAAAAAATTTGTTTCAAAACAAGTGTCGTTTTAGAGTTTCAATGTAAAATTTATTAATAAGATTTTTCACTTTAATTTTCTATTGGTTAAAATATGGTTAAGTGTATAGATAATTGTGTTTTTATTTTGGAAATATACAAAATCATATATTTTATTAATCTGTGTTCATAAACTTATAATGACGATTAAAATGAAACATATGGAATAATTTATTTGACCATTGTTGGTCAAAAGATGAGTCTCCGGCCGGGAACTGCTGAAATATTTAACAACTATTTAAAAATATTTTATGAAAACTTACGTGGATGATTTAATTACTTTTCCTTGGTTAATATAGTACCTACGTCTTGCACAAAAATTATACTCGTACCTATGACAAAGGCAAAGAGTGAGGAGAAGAACAAGTACGACCGCAGGAAAATCAAGTTCATTGTAACCTTTAGCGAGACCAATTACTTTAACTCTCCAAGCGTTTGGATCAGAAACGCCAATCGCAGTACACATATACTCCGTAAAGCTTCTAGCAACCGCCGCGTTGGACAAAACATACTCCAATAGTATGTTGACTCCTCCAAAATACCCGATGAACTCACCTGGCCCAAGTGTATAGATATATTTAGTAAAGTTCTTAGGCCATCCAATTAGGAGCCTCTCAAAAAGAGTCTCATCTCAAAAATAATAATATTTTAATAAGTTATTTTTTATTTTATTTTTTTAAATGTGAAAATCTTTCAAATGATGTGTTTTTAAACTTCTGAGAGACATCCTTATAATTCTATTTTTGGTCTCAACATGGATGCCTTTATCCTCAATATAAATATATACTCTTTTTCAAGAAAATTAAAAACGGCTTACTCTTAAATGTAAAATGGAAAACGTAAAAGTACATTTTCCTTCAAAATAAGTAATTTTGCATTTGAGTGAGGAACTACTATATATTAAATATTAACAAAAAGAACCATAAATATAAAAAGTTAAAGGAAAAGTGAACTCTTGAAGGGTCAGTACTTTTCTTCTGACAAAGATAGCATACGAGAATGAACAGAAAGGAATCTCGTATCCATGTACCATATTCTCTAGATCTCTTTGACTGCGACAGCTGACAACTACTAGTATTATTTACGTGCCTTTTTCTTTTCATAAAAATAATAATCTTTGTATAGGTAAAAGATGTGTTGGGATAACAAACAAAAAAACCTCACCAAATGATAAAAATTTTAAAACAAAAGAACAAAATTTCATTAAAAATTAGCCTATAACTACTTAACAGGATATTAGTCAAACTTGAACACTGCATTATTTACCAAATTATTATTTATTAGGTTAAAAAAAAACTACTTAACAGGAAAAAAAAATCTTAGCTACTTCCAAGTAGAAACCGAAATAAAGTAACTTAACTTACAAACTATGTTTCTAGTCTTTTTTTTTTTTGACGTCTTAGAGCATCTTCAGAAGAAACTCTATAATTTCAAATATAGAGTTTTTTGCTCTAAAAAAACTTCAATACTTTAAATTTAGAGTTTTAAAGAGTGGAACATCATATTTGAAGTTTCACTAAACTCCAAATTTGAAGTTTTTTTTTTTTTTTTGCATTTTGGTCCTTATAATTAATTACATATCATATTTATGATTTTTAAATATATTTTCATTTATATTTTTAATCTTTAAAACTTTTTTATATCATAAATATTTCAAATTTATTTTTATAAATTCAAATTTTACACATAAATTAAATAAAAAATTTAAAATAATATTTATAATATTTTAAAACTAGAATTAGACAACACGAATATTGCAAAAGAAACTTTATACAACAAAAACTTTTTTAAAATATACATGAAAACATAATTATTGCACAAATTTAAATATTACAACAACACTAATAGTCTAGTAAATTTGCTCCGGAACCTCTAAAATATTGTCCAAACAAATTTTGTGTAGCCGAAGATGGACCATTACGGAAATAATTTTATGGAATAATGTGATATTTTACTTGTACTTTAATATTTAATTATGTATTTTTAATTATAATTTATATTTTACTATAAGAATTTATTAATTTATATTACTGTAATATTTTTGATATATGTGCTAGTTATTTTTAGAAGTTTTATGAATTTATATTAATTATGACAAATATAAGAACCATAGTATAAATTACAAGTAATTTTGAAATTAAATTTGAAGTTTTGTTTTTGGAAAATAACACATTGAAACTTCAAATATAGAATTTTACAAACTTTTAAATAGAGTCTTTTTAGAGATGTTCTTAGTCTTAAATTTTTTTTATTATAAACCAAAACATCAAAAAAGAGAAAGAAACAAGCAAATGTTTGTGTACCGAAAGTGACTCGGAGATAACTGAAAGCTCCACCAGCGACAGGGACGTTAACTGAGAACTCGGTGTAGCAGAGTGAGGACAAAAGTGCCGAGAAACCAGCGATCATGTAGGAAATAAATACTGCCGGGCCAGAGATGTCACGTGCGACGGGTCCGGTGGTCACGAAGACACCGACTCCGAGCATTCCGCCGACGCCGAGAGAGACGAGGTCGAACCACCGGAGCTTGCGCTTCATGTCGGCGCCTGAACGGAGTCGGACTTGGTTGACCTCTTGGTCGGGAGTCCACGTGGCGAGCATCCTGGACTTGAGCCTGTGTGGTGTTTGTGAGAGGCTGTGAAAGTACTTTGACATCCTCTGTACTTAGCTCTCTCGTTCATATGGTCGTAGAAAAGTAAGGTCGTTTGTTTAGCTTGACGACCGGGTATATATAATAGAACTACAAGGAAGATTAGTATGGATTTTGATTTAAATCTTCTTATTATATAACTTTTTCATGTCCTAGTCCATTACTTTGTAAGATATTGTAGTTATTATCAGCATTATATACATGATCGGTATTTCCCGTTAGCTTATTCATTATTTTAGTTGGCCTTTTCTTGTTGCTCAAAAGAAAATTGGTTTTTTCTAATGAATTTTGACGGCCTAGTACATCGAGTTTCATCGACGTTTGTATTTAAATGTGGTAGCCAGCTAGGAACAAAATAATCATCTTTTCATTTCTAATAAAAACGTTAGAAAAAAAATCACTAGATGAGTGCTTTGTGTTTCTTCATGCATAATTTCATAGCATTTTCGGTTTATCCCTATGAATTTGACTATTTGAGTTTAAATAAATGAAATACTCAATTAATAATTCAGTATAAAACAAAGTATTAGTGTTGTAATTTTTAATATGTACACAAATTTAACCCACTAAGTTCTTCAGAGCTTTTTTACTCGGAATTAAATTTTGGCGAATTTTAAATAAAACTATAGAAAATAGGATAAATAGGCACGTTTATAGGACGCCAAAACTGATCGTGATCATTGGAATTTGGAAAAATCTATGTGGGTGTGTACTGCCGACCTTATTATAAGCTTTATCGACGAAGTACTGGTATGTCCTTTTTCACTAGTTACATACAGTGAAGTGAAGCTACCGTCCTACCCCTTTTTTCTTTAAACCACTGGTGTAACAACACGTCAACACTTGATAGTAAAATTACCCTTTTACCTTATTTGTTAAACCACCAAACACATGCATATGCAGCCTTTCGTAGTTCGAATGACCAAATTCTCGTATTACGAATTTATCATGATGATGAATGTACTTGAGGAAAATCTTTGTCTTGCTCCTTTTGTATTCTTTACGAAGCATCTAGTTATAAATAATAATAACCCCAAGTCCCAACTTAAATATTTGTTTGAACGCATCGTTGAACTTCATTCTGCATATATAAAATATTTATCCAGTATGCATCCAGTGAACACAAAATACATGAAACTTATAATATTCAAAAATATGTATAGAATTCAATCATATTGCAGCTAATGGAGTCAGTTCTGTAACAAAAAGATATTCTGTTTCTAAATAGTTTATCCATTTATCTTCATGACCATTTCCTGGCCATTATGATGCCTGCTGTTTATTCTACTATCCATACACAACACCTGCATGGTTAAATCATATTTGTGGATGTGCTATATCAGATTTTGAAAGTGCAAAACATATTTTCCTCTACTTACAAAAGCAATCATATGCCTTAATAGATAGTGATTATCGTTTGAGTAACGTTGTTAAAAGTATTAAGAAAAAAAATAATTAAGAGTATTAGTTCTCAAAAAAAAGGAGCATTGCTAATAAATTTTTGTTTGTTAAAAAGAATATTGCTAACGACCCTACATTCCTATGTCAATTAATTAAGTGGAAATTTAGTGGATCACTCGTTAACTATCAACCCATTGCGGTTAATGGAATAAAAATAGCTCTATCCCACTGGTTAATATACTAAGGCCATGCGCATTAGAGGTTTAAAGGAGAGTATCACACGTTTTACGAAGAAAAAAAATATTAAAAAAAAGCAAAAGCGGTGAACTTGGTTCGTCTCGTCTCTCCTGCGTGATACCCTTTCTCCTAAAGTTCATCACTGTAGCGCGGGCCCCACGACACGTGGCGGCCCGCGATTAGTCAATTTTTTTTTTTAAATAAAATCCAAAAAAAGGAAAAAAATTAATAATAAAAAATTAAGAAGATGAACCCCCAAAGGGGGTTTACTGATGCTCTTGCTCTAATGGAACATTAGTATACAAGACTTCAGACTAGTTTATTATTCTTGCATACGACCATTTCTTCTCTACTATTTAATATTCTCCTAAATGATCTGCTACATGTTCTTTATTTGCCATCATTTGATCATTCTTCTTAGCTAAAGGTTTTCCTTGTGCTTTCTCAGTTTAACTTTAGATCAATTTGGGATATAAATTTTCATACCGGTTGGGAAATTGAGTTACTATAAGGTGTCTCTTATCTTAGACAAATCACTAAGTGTATCGTGTCGTTTAGCTTATACGAAAAAATAAATGTAGTATCATATCAACTGTAGTATTTGTTTACCTACGCATTCAGTTGCAACGGAAGCAGGAGTATGGCTAGGTATATTTTTAATAAAGCTCAATCTCTTCGTACTTTAAGATGATCTTATCACGAAGATAGTTTTTTTCTCATAGATCCTAGTTTGGTCTTTATAGAAATTTACATATAACAGTCAGTCGACTAGCATAAATCCAGATCTTGATAGTGCGTGTGTATCTAATGCAGCAACCAATATTATCATGGAAAATGTTAATTCTACAAATGTCTTAAATCTCCGTGTACCCGTAAGTATATATTTCTAAATCTAAAATTGTCTAGTTAAAAATAATCATGCCTTCTGTCAAAAAAAAAAGAAATTAATCTTCTATACGCACAAATGACATCAAAATTAAAGGACTTCTTATTTTATCCTAACACATTTGTGCCATACGCTAAATTATGTCTATTTTATTCGCCTAAAATATTTAATTCACTACATTTTGAAGATGGACACGCATCAGTAATGATCCTGTTTGCATTTTCCAAAACTATAAACAATACTTCTGAGTTCTCTGACAATCCAACCATTCTTTACAATCTTTAAAGATGAATCGTTACCATGAATGCTGTATATATAATATATTGATGGCTCTGCTTTTTTACATTTGATTATTAGAGCGGTTCATGAGTAGTTGTGAGTATATTTCACAAAACTGTATATTAATAAACAAATTAAAGCAAGAGAAAGTGAAATTCTTGTTATGCTTTTTTTTTTTGCTTAAATTTGGTGCAAGCATTTCTGTTTGCGTAGGACATTACAATTGCTATATATGCGGTTCTTTATTACTATTTGCCAGTGCAATATATTTATTTTATGTCAGGCACCGGACTTTGAAGAACAAATAACAACATTTGTATATATATCAAGATAAACTTTATGCACACTTTAAGAATTACTATTCCAAACTCTTTTAAAGGCAATAAAGCAAGATGTAAATATATATATATATATATATATACACATAACTCTATATCGATAAATGTAAAGTATGTAACACAGTGGACTACGGCCATGTCTCTGTGGAGCATATATAAATGTATATTGTGGTTTATGAAGTAAATGAAGGTCAAGTCTCCGTTTAACCTAATTAAATGGGTCATACCACCTGGAAATATTTCTTATTAGTCTAAATTATATATGAAAAAGCTATGTTAACAAACCTGGAGATGTTCTTGAATATATTCTTAAGATCAAAAGTGTCATGTCACCGACGTGTAAAGTATTTCGGCTTGCATATATATCTTAAGGAACAAAATGACGGTATTTAACCAAGCGCTCGTAGCTTGGTGGTAAAGGAGGTACAACTGTACTGCCCGTCACCCGGATTCGAGTTTTGGCCACAACGGATTTAACATCCCTTCCGTTGGGGCGCTGGACCCCTTTCAAGGGATAGTTGGGAATGTGGCTGCCTAGATACCAGAGTTATCAGAAAAAAAAAATGACGGTATTTGACTTACCAAAATGACGGTATTTGACTTAGTGCGTATGAAATCACCAAGTGACCGAAAAGGTTTAAAACTGTATAAATATCATTTTGTATCGGAAAGAATAGTGGCACATTATATTATTATGGTGAGCATATATTTGGTATAGGTATAGCTAAGTATTTCTTTTCGTAATGTCTACCCTGCTCCAAATACAGACTAGTAGTGAGATCTTTATGGATGCTCGTCTTTATACAAATATTTAATACTCATGATAACTGAAAATTTATACTAAATTATGATTTTTTTTCTAAAAATATAAAAATATTATGTTATCAAGCATGTTTTTTGTTTGTTTATAGAGTAATAATTTTAATATAACTAATTCATTTATATCGGATATGACTACTTGATCTTGATTTTAGTACATGTAGTCGTATAATCACACTGTATATTGCATCAGTAAGCTGTTGGTATTCTAACATTCAAAACGGATCAAAGCCGGATATGTTCTTTATAACTCATAAAGTATGTAATCTGTTTCATTAACAAATAAGTTTGATCAGCGATTTGACATTTGTACATGAAAGTGGCACCACAAAGCTAAAGCGCTTCATCAAACGTTTTCATCCACTCCTCCGTTATCATGGTCCTAAGATTGCCTAATATTTGCCACTCACTCAAAATAAACATTGTATTGATATTCAGGTCCATGAACCGAAAGTACTTATCTATTATTTAAATATCGTGACTGGTCTTTCCAGAATACTATTCCAATCGAATTACAAGAATTTTTACAACGTGATACTTTTAAGTTGCATATGAATAAATAATATACCAGCCATTTAAAACACTGGTGATGTTCTACAACTAGTTATACTCATATACATTTGGCGCCACTAACGGACAATGTATATCATTTGGCGGTTTCCTAATTTGGACTAGCGTTTGATTACTCTTAAAACTTAACTAGAGCTTGACCCGCACGCCCGTGCAGATGTTAATTTTTACTTTTTTATAAATTGTTTAATGAAATTTCTAAACACATAAGTTATTTGGATATTTTTAGCTTCATGCAAACCTATCCGGATCCAGAAGGATCCGAGTACTGATCCCGTCTAAAAATTTATAATATCCGAACAAAGTTTAATTTTAAATCTAAAAATCCGATATCCAGAAAACTGGTCCATACCCTAACGGGTACTTGGATTCCCATGTCTAACTGATTCTATAAACAAATTAAAAAAATTATTAACATTTTGAATTCTTGTTATGAATGAATTAATTTCATTCAAACTTGTGAAATTATTTTGGTTAGCACGTAAAATAAATGTTGTCGAATTATTATCCTAAATATAATTAATGAAGTAATTAGGAAGAGTAAAAAATGAATGTAATCGGGTAATAAATGAAGTCGGATTATTTGGTAAATACAATAAAATAAGAGGTTTAAATTAGTTAAAAAGAATGAAGGAAATGTAAAAAATCACTTTAAAGTAGGCAAGTATTGGTTATTACTTCAATTTTAATAGAATAAATATATATTGTTAGCTTGTGCTAAGGCTATAAAAAAATAAACATACTAATATCAAAAACATGTTTTTCAAGACTTTGGAATAAGAATATACTAATATAAAAACGTATTTTGAAAGATTTATGAATTTTCTATAATATCTCTAATATATAAGTGTTTTTAAAATTTCAACACAATAATATGCATATTTTTTTTATAGATAAAAAACATTTTTTATATATAAATAATTTGATGTTTAATTTGAAATTTTAAAGAGAATAAATAATAACATATCATACTGATTTTTTATTGTATTAATAAGACATAAACTAATAAGTATTTGTAATAACAAACATATATTTTTGATAAATAATTTTGTTATTTAATAATTTTATATTGAGTTTAAAATTTTGAGAATATAAACAATTTTTTATCATAATTATTTTTGAATTTGTAATGCATGTGTTTATAAATAAGAATAAAATGATTATGCCGGCATTAGCGGGCAAAACACCTGGTTTCGAAAGTATATCATATTGTACATAAAGTCTAACTGGTAACCAAAGAATGAAAAAGAATAATACATTCTTTGTTATTCATTTTTTATTTTACCATTAATAAGAAATAGTTTTTCCTTTTTATTCCTTCTTATTCCTTTTATTCTAGAAGAATATAGAACAAATTTGTTCCTCCCCAAAATTGATGAGAAATAATTTTTTTTTCATTCATATAATTTTATTCCTCTACATTTGTTTCCTACTCATTCTTAATGTTCCTCTAATGATCACCGGTTAGATCCATAGTTAAACTTTGATATTTGATTTTGTCACAATACTTTACGATCGTTTAAACTATATATATTCATATATTTTTATTTCCATATACGACTTAGTTCCTAATAAACTAATATGGAATATTGTTGTTGATGGAAATTGGAATTAACTAAAAGATTTCGTTAGTTTCGTTTTTTTGTGATAGTATATATGGAAGGAATATTCGATTAATTAGTTAAGTTTAGATTTTATTTGACCAATTGATATCATTTTAGGGTTAATTCAAATTTGTTTATAATTTTGTTTGTTTCTTCAAATTACACTTTTATGATTTTCAATAAACATGAATATTTTTGTAACAATAGAATCGTTGCTTTTAGTAAGAGAGATATATGTGGAGTGGTGTTTTTTTTTTTTTTTTTTTGTCGACGCCCATCTTCTAAGATCAAGTGGTAGTCGGGTTTGAGTCGTTCCGAAGAGACGCTCTGTCCGACTGAGTCTGATCAATATGGGAAAAGAGAACACCGCTACATCTTGCTTCCTTGGCGAGAGAATCTGCACGAGAATTTCTTGTCCTCGGTATGCGGCTGATACTGAACTCCAAGAATCTGCACGAGAATCTGCACGAGAATTTTAATAAATAGAATAATTATTTAGGTAAAGAGTAATTAAATTAAGAAAACACATTAATAGCTTAAATTTATGGTTATTTAATATTTTAGTGGCATGTTATTGTAAATATTGTGCAAGTGTAAGGGTAAGTTTAATTTTGTACTCCTGTTTTAATAGATTAGATGGTGAAAATCTGGTGGAAGCTCCAAACCCGAACAATACAATTGATTTATATACTTAACAATAAAATATGATTAATCTATCTATTTGTCTTATTGGAACCCTAGCTAGTGTTGTAACGTTATAGATTTTAGTTAATAATGATTTGTTAGTCTAATTTATTTACGTCTTTTGAACAGTTTGCATGTTTTTAATCAAAGGAATTTATATCTCAAATACGATATGCCAAAAGAGGAAATTTCAAAGAAAAACAAACATTTGGCAAATCATATTTGATAGTAGATGTTTTTTATCAATACGATTTGCCAAATGTTTGTTTTTTCTTAGAAATTTCCTCTTTTTGAATCGTATTTGAGATATAAACCCCCCCCCCCCCCCCCCCCCCTCACATAAAGGATATAGCATATGGGACCAAGCTAAGTTCGGTTGCAAGAAAAAAAAAGTTTCAAATTGCTTAAAGCACAAATTAAATACGAAATATTTAAGTGTAACTTAGAAAAAGTTACATGAAAAAATAACTACCTAACAAAATTTTCAAACAAGTATGTATATCTTTGATTATATATCAGATAATTAGACCTTTAATCTTTTTTGCACATAAAACAAAATAATTTTGTTGAACATGGAAAGTTTAAAGTTAACATGTCATCGAACTTAAATTAAACCAAGGTGGTCTGCCATACATGAAAAGGCATCCATGATTTCAACCATATAATCATTTGAAAGTTCTCTTCTGTAATAGTTTTGAATAAATTAATTAACCAGAATTTGCAACCGATAAGTTTAGTATTGTATAAATCATTTTAACATTCACATACATATGTAATTTTGGTCATTGTTTAAAAAAAAAACTGTTTAGATGGCACCTAAACGTCTGTCTAGACGAGACACTGAAAATAACCAAAATAATTAACTTGTCCAATTTAAATAACTTAAATCAGTTTAAATTATTTTAAATGAGTTCAAAAAAAATTAAATCGATATAAACTGGTTTAAAATTAGTTAAATAAAGAAACATAATAATTTCAAATGAATCATGAGTTTCATTTGCTTATATAATTTCCACTGTCAAATTATTTATAAGTAATCTTTTTTCTTTCAAAGTTTGTTTTTGGTATAAATTCATGAATTTGTTTTATTTCTTTCTTGTAAACGAATATATAATTCGATTACGCATACATCCATAACTCTGAATAGTTCGTCTAGGCACTAGATTCAACAAACGTCTGACTAAAGTTTAGCAATTTCTTAAACATTCGTTTTGTACATCCGTATAATTATTTTGGAAGAAATTAAAGGAGGCACTGAATGTATTATAAAGATCACGAGCCACCCATTTCTTATTTTTCATTCTCTTGGAAATCACTTAAATTAGTTGATGAATGGGACCAAAATACATAAGTATCAAATAAAAGAACCCAATTGCAGAGGTTTAGTTTTCACACATACATAACAGTCATACTCAACATTAAGTAGATCAATAGACACCAGACTAATCACCAATCAATTTCCAATATTCCAGTAAAAAAAATCTTGTTCAAAGAGCTAAATCACAAGAGTTCAAAAAAAAGTCTTGTTCAAACAAAACAAAAACTCTATTGTATCATTGTTTACCTCATAATGATGGTTTTATTAAAGATTATATACATATACGCATTCACAAAACATTGATGTTAATTAATTGCATAAGTGGGAACCAGTGACTTGTGTCGAGACCACTAACTCTAGCTTTAGAGAAAGTAATTAGAAAAAGTGAGTGAGTGAGTGAGAGATAAGGAGAGGAAGAGCTTAATTAGGACGAAGAAAGACAAGTGGAGTTAATTCCAATATTCCAGTTTGGGAAAAGGGATTGTGCGGTGATGTCATCAACAGTCGCCGTCGGCAAGAAGTTGTTAACGCGGCTGACGTCCTCCCGGTGGTGGAGGTGGCGGCCGTTTTATTGGTGGACCACGTTTTAAATTCTCCATCCATATTATATCAATTGATGTTATCAAGAAAGATTTTATTGATAGTTATATGAAGAATCAAGGAAAGATATGATCTCAAGTTTGACTAGCTCATTTCTGATGTATAATAGCTTAATAACATGTAGGAGTATTTAGAATATCAAAAATACTCTCACATGTTATTTTGATAGAAACTTAAGAACGTATTTAAGATTTATACTAGTTATCACATACAATCCCTAATCTTAAATACTTTCTTAAGTATATTGGCTTTAGAATATTTTCGATATTTAAGCATAATTCTGAAAATATTAGGAAAATTTTGTAGATAATTTTAAGATTTAGGAGTTTATAGCTTTCACCACGGAAAAGGTTGAAGATTAGGGATTGTATGTGATATCTTTCAAATGGTGATTATTTCACCATCCGAACAATATAGTTATTATATGCTCTCTCTGTTTCTTAATGTTACATATTTTAAATTTTTCACATATTTTAATAAAATACATTAAATTTATATATTTTTTGTGTTTATTTTTGTTTCATAATTTTAAGCTAATAACAATTCAGTAAGTGCAATTAAATTTTTTAAAATTTGCAATTAGTTAATAAAATATGTCTTAAAAATGTAAAAATTAGATTTTTTAAAACAATTTTTTTTCCTAAAATATGTAATATTAAGGAACAGAGGAGTACTATTCAGTGGAAGCTTTGGCAAGGACCATCTGCGCAATACTCAATACGCAATACTCAAGGCGAACCAGTGACACTAGTATTTTGATAGAAACTTAAGAACGTATTTAAGATTTATTCATAAATAACACACTGAGAGGCTAAGAACATCTCCAACCCTACTCCATTTTTGACTCCAAACTCAATTATGGAGTAAAATCATCTCCAACCCCACTCTATATTCAACTCCAAAATGGAGTAATAGCTAGGGTTACTCCATTTATGGAGTAATCTTACCCATTACTCCATTTTGGAGTTGAACTTTTTATATTTATAAAATGGTCCTTTTGATTTTTAATGTTTTTATTTCATACTTAAAATAACATAATAACATAAAAAAAATATAATACTCCACAAAAGATTACTACTTTATAGTTTACAGAAAATATGCATAAACTCATAAAAGTCAAAACTAAAAATAAAAAAATATAAAATAAATATAATGTAATATAAATAAGTAATTTAATAATTAATTCGGTAAATTGTTTTCGAAACTACTAAAAGCGGTGAAGTATTATTCAAACGGAATAGATGAGTTTTTTAATTTTGTGGGTCAAAATTTTGATTGATAACATTTGTACTTGTTGAACTTGATATATGCACAAACAAACAATAGGACCCAATACATAATTCAAATTACAAAACAAAACTTTATTTTTTCTTTATGTTCTTTTAATGCATAAAAATATTTTTGAATTAGAAAAATTGCATATGATAAAATCTGCACGAATTGAAATTGGAAGATAATCTCTAGTTGTATTTTTAATGATAAATATTTAATTTAAATAAAATATATTATTATAGAAATTTTGTAAACATAAAATAGTTGGGTTAATTGTTAATTTTTTATAAGTTGAAAGTACTAATAACAATTATTAACTAAATGAAAAAAGAATCTTTTTGTTTGGAGTAAAAAATGGAGTAATACATTGGAGTAAAATCTAACTCCATTTTGGAGTTACACCATTTTGGAGTAAAATTTGGAGTAATACATTTGAGATGCTCTAAGAGCCTATCTAGACTCTGCTACTGAGCTAGACTAACGTTCTAAAAGGCCAAACAAAAGAAACAAATAATACAACTTACATGAAAATGTAGCCATTTGGAAATTAGAGGCCTTTAGGGCCAGAAATGGAAGGTGGTTTTATAGCTTTAGACATCTCGAGATTTTGGTGATAAGGCCTGCCTTCTATAAGCTTTCTTTGAATTAAGCGTCTAATGAATATGCTCGTTTGTGTATTAATGAGCCATAATGCATCTGAATAAGATATGGTTTTCGGCTTGATCTTTGTACTCTTTGCCTCTCCTGGTTTAGGTTATGCATGTCAAAGAAAACAAGATATATAAAAAACTATGGCGAAAGCAGTAGAGGCAACTGACATTTTCAAATTAGTTTTCTTCATACAAAACAAAAGTAGCTGATGCTTGGAATAATGAACATGAGAAGCTTTTAAGACTGAAAGCTAAAGAACAAGATTCTGGCTTCTAGTCCAAAGAACTCTTCTCCATACTTCACATCAAGTCATTTGGATCTTTGGTTACAACGGATTACGATTCACATCTTTGTACAACAAATAGCGAGACCTATTCTTTCCAAGTGCAGCATACCTGAAACAACAAACAACTAGCTAAGAATGTGTGTGGTCGAGTGATCTTTCAGGTTGTCAGGAAACAGTTCCAAGAGAATTTGGTTCTTCCAAAGGTTTAAGACATAAGTAGAAATTAAAACCATGGGGCAGTATCTTACCACTGAGGAACAAAAGGAGCCATCCATATGACATCACCAGCCTGAACTGGATACCTATTTAGAGAAAAGATCACATTGAGTAATCTAATTATATATCACACTTGCAATTTATTAGTACAGTGTGGCGCATACCAGTTATCTCCCAAGCGATAAATGCCTTGGCCTTCCAGAAGCAACAAACCATGTTGGTTATAATGAACTTCCTGTTAACATTCCAAAATCATTTGAGAAGAATGAATCTAAACTGAATAAGAACAGTTGGAAAGAAAGTAAATTACAAGTGGGTATTAAGATCCCTATGGTATTGAATCTAAACAGTTATGTACCTTAACATTGAGAAACTCTCCAGGCTGAAAGTCCATAATCTGCATATGACAGAAACAATACTAATTAAGCTTAAGAGGTCTGAAGAAGCGAAAGGATTTCATTAGATGCTCATACGAAGTGCTTACATGGATGTTGAAGTCATAAGCAAGGGAGACCGGAAGAAGTTTCCGCAGCTCAAAAACCTGTAAACGATAACAAAATGGCGTTTTCAGAGCTGACTTAATTTAGAATCTACAGCTTGAATGCATTATGAGAAAGTGGTTTAGTTTTCTACACACTTACCTCACCGGGAGTCTCAAGTAGTGGTTTCTTGTCAGTGGAGCCAACGATAAGCTCTGTTGTGTGACTCCCTAGACGTTCATACCTATAGATATAGCAGTACCAGAGGAGTTTTTAAAGTTATAAAACCGTAGAGAGATCTGGAAATTTCTTGTTAAATCAAGGGCGAAGGAGAAGAACCTCCGCTCAAAGACAACAAGTGTTGCAGACTCAACACAGTCCAAGGAATGATGAAAGTTTGGAGGTAGGTATGCATATGAATCAACCTACATTTAAAAAAATGGACTATCAGCAGAATACTTCTGTAAATTGTTATTCACAGAAACCATACCGTCAATTTTGTAGAGGAACTGGATGTGTTAGTCAGTGTCACAGCACCATCGACCACGAATACAAGACTTGAAGAAGATTCAAGACATTTGAAAGGAAATAATCAGCAGACTGTTGATAAGTACAAGTTTACGTTAAAGAAAGAGAGAGAGAGCTTATATTAAGTAACATTACCGCTCGGTGTCTTTTGGAGGTAAATCTGAACTTGACATTTCTGCAAGAGATATTAAAACTCAGCTAGACCTCACAAAAATTCTACAAGTGGATCATATAACGCCGCAAATTTCTAAGCCTTAAAATCACTGGATGTTCTAATAATAACAAGGAGATTGGTCAAGTAGCTCACTCGTGTACACAAAAGCTAAGTTCATAGACAGTTATATCATCCAAATGAAGAATATAAAGAAGGATAGTCTCAAGAACTTGATATTATTGATAACAGACCTTTCATTTTCGCAAAGTACATGACAAAATGGGAACCCATTGCAGGTGTGATCAAATACGCCCCTAATGTATTTGTCCTGTCAATTTAAGAAACAAGTAAGCTCAAGAGCCTGTATACTTCTGAAGCTAGCAAAAGAAAGAAAAGAGATGTACCAGTCAGGTAAAGGGCTGAACACATGACTTTCCGGTGTTATCAACGCATGATCTCGTTTGTATACACTTCTTGTATAACCCGGCAAGTCTACAAAATCAGAAACTTACTGCTTAAAACACTTTTACAAAGGTCCAAATTTAATCAGAAAACTAATCTAAATATACAAAAGGAACAACTTTTCAGAAAGAGACTGAACTATAGCTACTATGCCAAGCACCTAAATGATCAGAAGTTAAGAGCTTTTTGCAAGACAGGAGCTCAGATTAAGCACTAGTCCAAGTAAACTCTACCTAGAACATAAAAAAACTCGAACTTGACCAACAAAAGTATCAAACTTTCGATGACACGAAGCTAGAAAGTGAGGATCTTTGTAAAGAAAACACATTCGAACCTTGGAGGTGAGAAGGAGAGAGTGTTGGATTCGTGACTTTCCAGTAAATGGGTTTCGTCTTCTCGTCTGACTCAGTGATCGAAGGCGCAGAGCAAAACCCATCGTCGCTTTTCGAAGCTTTAACAAAAAGACCTTCGCCAAGGTAATTGATAACAAATGAGAACCTTGTCAGTCAGTTATGAACAAAAGCTTGTGAAGAATCGAAAAGATTCATACTTACTGATGATGATGATGATGAAGAAGGAGATTAGGTGAAGTGAACGCATCTTCGGTGAGGATTTAGTGGAATAATTCAGGTTTCAGTGCTTCACTTTCACTCATTTGGTTTGTTTTTTATAAAAGAAAGAACACAAAATTCAGAATACGACACAAAAGATTCTCTGTGGTCGATGTTTTTGTTTGCTAGTAGTCTCTCGTGAATGGTTCCTTTTTAAAACCGGTTTAATTCGGTTCCGATTGGATTTTTTAAACCGGTATAAATTCCCGGTCCATATAGAAACTTAAAGGGCCTATTATTTTAATTTTTATAGCCCATAGGCGGCCCAATTTGATAAGGATCGTTCGTTATCGTTTCGGTTCCATGTCTCGGCGACTCTCTCTCTCTCTCTCTCTGCAACAAAGGGAAAAAAATGGAGGTAGCAGCAGCGACTGCGACGAGCTTCACAACTTTCCGAGGTCGTACGTCAGCGATAATCCCGTCTTCAACACGCAACCTGAGATCTAAAGTGATATGCTCGTCTTCTTCTTCTTCTTCGCTCAGAGCTTCTCTCTCGAATGGCTTACTCTCCCCGTACACCGGAGGAAGCATCTCTAGCGACTTCTGCGGCGCTAAGCTTCGTTCGAAATCGCTTAATCCGTTAAATCTCTCAAGCTCTAATCCTAAGCGCGGAGTTGTCACTATGGTACTTGAATGTTTACATTTCACATTGTTTATCTCGATTAACAAAGCTATATATACTGTTACGATTTCGAAATCGAGGTTTGCTTGGCTGTAGATTAGTGATTTTGAGCTGGCGAGCCGATAGATTAGAGTGACTAGACATAGGCAAACTAGCTCACAACGGGGAGAATGTTCAGGGCTTGCAGTTGTTTGATTGATCGGTGATGCTACTACATGTTTATACAGAGGGTTGAGTATGATTCTTGAACCTATGTGCACTATTAGAAGAATCTATGTGCTATGTGATTGCCTTTATGAGAAGCAAGTTGAGAATGTGACAGAGGTTTCACTCAATTGTGTGTGCCATTTGCATATTCATTGTGTGGTGAGTCTTTATTTATTTGTTCCCATGGTTTGTCTGAGTGTGTTTCCTTTCATCAACAGGTTATACCTTTTTCAAAAGGGAGTGCACACGAACAACCTCCTCCTGATCTGGCATCGTATTTGTTCAAAAACCGGATTGTTTATTTGGGAATGTCTCTTGTACCTTCAGTCACTGAGTTGATACTCGCCGAGTTTCTTTACCTTCAGTATGAAGACGAGGAAAAGCCTATTTACCTCTACATTAACTCCACTGGGACGACCAAGGTAAGCTTCCATTAGAAAGTCTTCCATCTTTGAGAACGCATCCTTTAATAGTGACCTTGAAATTGTGGTCTATAATTCATTACCTAATCTTTGTAATGTTTTAAGAGAATTCAATTTTTTTTACATTTCAGAATGGTGAGAAGTTGGGCTATGATACCGAGGCTTTTGCAATTTATGATGTCATGGGGTTAGTATTCTTTATCCCTCTTCTTTAATTTACTTCATTTTCGTATCTCTTTCTAAACAAGAATCTATGGCTAGACTCTAATCCTGGAGCTGGTTTCCCGAGTATTCTAAACCGCAAAATTGAAGAAATTGTTTTATGTTATGCTTTTTTTGACTTGTTGTTTTTCGGAGACTGAGCATATATCCATGCAAGAATCATCTCTTATATTATCTTTTGACTTCAGGTATGTCAAACCACCAATCTTTACTCTTTGCGTTGGGAATGCTTGGGGTGAAGCTGCTTTGCTTCTGACTGCTGGTGCAAAAGGAAATCGTTCTGCATTGCCCTCATCCACTATAATGATAAAACAGGTTCTTCATGATCTTTATTTTAGATTGTAAGTGGCGTCTGTTTCCCACCTAATTGGGAGAAAGGCTTATATGATTCTTAGTTTTTGTGAATATCTGTTATCCATATATTTTCTTTTATTTGACATCTTTGTAGCCCATTGCTCGATTTCAAGGCCAAGCAACCGATGTTGAAATCGCAAGGAAAGAAATCAATCACATAAAGACAGAAATGGTGAGAAAACTCAACTTTAAATGAACTCACATAGTTAAAAAGCAGTTGTGATATACTTAGAATAGCATAGTTTAATTTACAACAGTATACAGTTGTTTACGTGATATGTTCTATGACTATTTGCTTACGGACATCTTAAATGCACCTAATTAGCCATCATGAGTATGTACTTGCTAGCAAAATTGAAATCATGTGCGCATTCTCTTTCCTGTACTCTTCATTTTTATCTTCAAACTTATCTGATTAGATTACACGTGTGTCTCTGTTCTGTGTAATGTCAAACTCAAGGTCAAGCTGTATTCAAAGCATATTGGAAAATCCCCGGAGCAGATTGAAGCTGACATGAAACGCCCAAAATATTTTAGTCCTAGTGAGGCTGTCGAATACGGGATCATTGATAAGGTACGATAAATGACACATGAATGATTTTGTTTTCCACCAACATAGACTGGTTATCTACTGCAGAGTTGAATTATTCTCTTCCTGTAATCTGTTTGCAGGTTGTTTACAACGAAAGGGGCAGCCAAGACAGAGGAGTTGTGTCCGACCTTAAAAAGGCACAACTCATCTAAACGTCAGAAGTATCTTCCAAAATCCCTCATGATTAAAGGTAAATGCTGAAACTTTCTCGCTTTTCCTTCTTCATATTGATGATAATGATCATGAAAGTGCCTGCTGGACTTTAATAGCTTTTAATCACACAAATCATAAAATTACACTTGTGCAAGTATACTTTCGTTCTGTCAGTTTTGGACCCATACAAGAGTTAGGAATGTTTACTTATAAAAGAGGAACACCTGTAAAAGCTCACACACTTTTTACACCCCACTAATGGTTCACGATGACTACTTTACCATTCAAGCAATAGCCTTGTAGAAACCTAACGAATACCGAGGGACATATAGTTTCTAATGTAAGTGCTTATAGTGGCCTCCCTCTAGTTTTCTAGTTCTGCATCCCCTTTAGTTGCAATAGTTACTTCCCATTTTCTTTTAGTGATATCATTTTCATTGCCCATTATAACAAACTTCACCACAGAAGGCCGACACGTCCCCTAAGGATTGTGCTCCTTCAGACACTAAAACTCATATCATTGGCTGTGCAAAGTTTTTTTAATAATCTCAAACCACTGTGCCTTCTTTAATCATTTGCAATGCATATTAACACCTAGCCTTGATTGATCCCGGGGGACTAAAAGTAATGTTATTCTGCTTGTAAATCTATTTGGCAATGACATTATCGTTTTTGCTGTGATTTATAGGTTGTTGGTTTGAGCGCAGATCAAAGGGGTAATCGTTGAACCGTTGATCGGCACAAAACCGAGTTAAAGTCTTGAAAAATGTGAAAAATGTTATGTGTAGAATTTTTAGGGTTATCAAACATAGACAAACCTATTATGTGCAGGCTTGTGAATGCCTAGAAACAGAATTGGTGTAATTTCCAATGTTTTGAACTTTTTAAATTAATCAACTTCGTCTGCTCACTCTCGTAATGCATATTTTCATTTGTATGTTCGAGTTTTACCATTTCTCGAACTGGATAGAGAAATTATTGAGAGATGACATAACAGTTGAACTCACCAACCCCATTATGTGTAAATCCTTCTTACCTATGAAAAAGCCTACACTTGTCACAAACACGCAATGGTTTTTTTAATTATTGGACTTGACATGTATACTGTTCTAGTGACGTCATGGGCTCCTTACGTGCCGGCGAATCTGGATTCTTGTGGCGTAAGAATTCACCACACGAAGTTATTGCAGCTTAGTATGAACATATTATTGCGCTGCTAAGCATGATTAACTAGAAGATGTTTTCAATCTTGAAAAATCTTCCTAAACTAGTAAGTCCATTAACATGAGACGGCCATTGTCCAAACAACCATAATTAGCGTCAGTAGATTTAATATAACCAACCAAGAAACTAACCAAAACATGAAATACCTATTATCTCAAAAAGCTATTTGTGTCAAGCGATAATGATTTTAAATAAACATTCCTGTGGATTGAATCTCTGGGCGGAACTCTGACTGCACCTGATTAAATATCATTCCAAAAGGCTACAAAGAGAATATTTCTAGGAAGGTAGGGGACTAGAAAAATTTGAGTGGACTACAACCAGACCAACAGCAAAAAGGGTTTAATATGTAGTTTTATATAAAGACATAGCATCCTAATCTTATTTACATTATAATAACGATCGTTTTCAAATAAAAATCATGGCTGCTACCCAATGTGTTATCTTGTTGACATCTCACACAGTCCCGGCTCAAAAAACTTTTGGACCCGTGGCAAAAGGTATAATATTTTCTTTAAACATAAATATCTATGCTAATTTAAATTTTTTTGGGCTTTAATCTTTAATTTTTTACAAAAAATTGGGCCCTTTTTCAATACTATTTATACAAAAAATAATTTGGGCCCTAGGCTCATGCCCCCTTTGCCATCCTTCTAAGCCGGCACTGCTCACACTACTAAACTATTTTAATTAAGAGAAAGTGTTACTTGCGGGGTGTGTTTATCTTAATTTGAATATCAAACATAGAAATATTTCATGAAATATCTTGTTCGATGTATGAATTAATTCACATAAATGATATTATAATGTTTGCCATATATTTGACATGGAACATCAAACATATAAAGTTTGCCATGTATTGGATAACTATTTTTCTTTTTTTAGAGGGGGTTTTAGCGTCCAAAATATCATGTGGCATGGAAGAAAAATTCATTTGTAACACAACCAGCTGATCAAACTCAAACATTCTTCAAATGTTAATTATGTTTACTTGATCCAAATTAATTCGAATAACATGCAATATAAATTTTTTAGCAATAATTATCAAAACCGGTTTATGTTTATCAGCTGAAAAAACAATAGTTATCCAATACATATCCCTTATATATTAATTGAAAAACATTACAACATTGTTTTGTTGCCACATGTCATCAATACAATGATTTTTAGAATCTATAGAGAAATAAGTTGGTCTATCTAAATATATAATAAGCTTAACCATAAATTTATTAGTAACGTTCTTTATATTCTTTAAATAAAAATTACAGAATTGTCTAATGTGGCTAAAATATATATGACAATTAATGATTTTGAATAATTAAGATTTGATAAAAATTAGTGTACCATCTATCATATTTATTTAATTTTAAACTATTAAAATAAATTAAACATCCACATTAACCATATAATAAAATTATATTTTCTGTATATGTTTTATTTTAAAAAATTTTAAAACGACTATATATTACTAAAAAGGTTAAAAGTCTCAAATTCAAATTTTGTTTATTGATTTAAAATTTTTATTATGACAAGATATTAATGATTACAAAATCATGTAAGTAGAAAGTCTCATTTAATAATTATTAAGATTAAAAGATATCTATATCATTTTAAATTAAACTATATCCCATATAAAATACATAAACTTTAATTTCAAAATTTAGTTTGAACATTTTTTTCTGATAAAAGCTTTAAACAAACATTGACAACTTAATTTTTTTTTTAAATTACAAAATATTAAATACTAAAACTATTAATCCCACAATAAAAATTTTGTTATCAGTAATTTATTTTTTTTTGCTATAAAAGATAGAATTGATTAAAAAAACCATACAAATAGAAAACATCATTTAATAGACACTAATATTAAAATATATTATATGTTAATATCATTTAAATTTAATTATATATCCTATCAAATAGAAACAATATTGTTTGGATTAATAAAATTTATTTATATGTTAATTATTTTTGAATTATTCAGTATATATTTATTATTTCATCATATGTTAAAAACATATAATACGTAAAATAATTTTTAAATACAATATTCATCTTTCGCAAGGCATAGATCTTAACCTAACCTATTATTAATACTAAATAGCTAGTAGTGAAAGAAAACCAATGAAACTGATATTACGTGTATACGCACACCAAATAACCTAATGTGCACACTACCACAATCGAATGGTATGTCGATGTAGCACTTTAGGATCGAATCCACAGAGACCAACTGTTACACTTTATTTCTATAGGATCAATATTAAGCTAAAACAATATGGGGGTTTTAAAGTTGAGGAATCGTAACAAGCAAGTAATAGATTGAATTAAAGTTTTCAGATGATTAAAAATGCTAGCCTAGGGTGGTTTGATCGGGTGTTAAACAAGTGTGAGCCAAACAATTATTCAAGTTTAATTAAGAGCAAGTCTAGAACTCGGATCACTCAAGTAGAACAGCCCACTGTCGTGGTACTGCTCCCTATGCTGATCGATCTTGATACCTAAACTCTCGTTTGGATCAAGATGCGACAGCAAGCAATAGAGGTCAAGTCCGATATGTTCACAAAACACCCTAACATCTACTTTCGCTGGTTAGGGATGCAATGCTCATTCAAGTTATGTCTAGCAACCTATAACACTTTTGATGAATAGATTAAACCTAGAATCAGGCACTAAGTGGTTAACTTGATGCAAGCCTTAAGAACAACAATGAATGAAGACAATCGATTTATAACTTATTTATGTCAAGCTCACGGATCTAACACCCTAACACCCTAGACTAAGCAAGCTGACTACTCAGCCATGGAGCAAGAAAACACAGAGATAACAGATGAAGAAAACATGCTGAATCAATAAAATAAAAGAGATAGGGTTCAGGATTCTTCTCAAGAGTGTAGAGATCCTTCTCCCTTTACAATAAGCAAATCCAACAATGGAGTTTTTGGGTCTGGTTCCTCTCTGTAAACTAGCGTAGAATGTAAAAAGAAAGAGAAAAATATGATATATCATAGCCACAGGCGGCTGGGAGAAAAAGATGGGATAATTAGGGCAAATCCCGTAATGACTTGTAGTTTCCTTAAAAATCTCTGCCGCTGGAACACTCACTCGGAACAGTCACTCGGGTTGCTCCGCTATCCGGAACAGTCATCAAGACTGTTCTGCGTGAAAACCACCAAATTGCATTGTTTTCTGCCTCTTTTGTTCCAGCTGATTCATCTCCCATCCAATGCAACTCCAGACCTGTAATGACTCGAAAAGGACTAGGAAGACTCGATAAAGACTTGAAAACCAATTTAAAAGCATATATACAAGATGTATAAAACACCATATATCAATTCCCCCAGACTTAGATCCTTGTTTGTCCTCAAACAATATCAAGTATCAAGAACAGGGAGAAAGGTTTGAAAGTGTGGGAACTCTCCTATTCTCAGCAACCATACTTTAACCACGAATCTCTGAACCATACAAGCAGTAAAACTAGGACAACACACCCTTACCGGAACCCCACTGACTGCTGTTCAAAAATCGGCTCCATACTCTTCATCTCAAACCTGAAAAAGCAACACTATCGAGACAGAACTCCCTACATTCATTTAAGAGTAGCGTGAGCTTCTCATCACAGGCATCATTCAGGGTAGACGGTCTAGGTGTGGAACAGGCTATTTAATGGTGGAGTTAAGAGTGTTTAGGGGCTACCATTTCATTGAAGAGGATGCAGGATATCACACAAAATGGCAAGAGAGGATAGATCCATTGATGTCCACAGCCTCTACTCGTTTTTGCTCTATCTGGTGCGACTGTTCTGATGACGGAACAGGCAACTGATTGTTCTGCTTTCTACTTTCCTCTACACACTCTTCAATACTTGGTACCAACTTCTTGCTCGACCTTTCCAGTGGCTCCATGTTTCTTTTCTTTCTTCCCCTTCTCCATCACATTAATCTCGTTTTTTTTTTTTTTTTTTTTTTTTTTTTTTTTTTTTTTGAAGACTGATATGGTGATGTGACGAAGAAGGAGGTAATACATGATCGTTCTGAGTGCCACTGGTGGTTCTGATTTTGCAACCATTCTGGTTCTCCACCCCTGCTCTTGTGCAGTTCATTGGTTATGGAGCAGTTGCTCCCTTAATCTGCTTGTTCTCCTTTCTAACTGAATTTCTGCAGCAGTAACGAGTAGCAGGCTGCGTTGATCCTTTCCTCTCCGACCTTTTTGCACATATCTGCACATATGACACTGAAAAACAAATGCATGAAGGTGGAATAAAGGCTAAGGTGCAGGGTGGGAACTAGCTAAAGATGAGCTAGCCACTCAGGATCAGCAAGATGGATAAAAAGGATAAGAAGTCCTGAGTGTGTTCTCGTTTCCCTGATCTAATGCCCATAACAAGAAGAATTTCAGTCAAGATTAGGTTCAAGTAAGGTGGAGTTAAGTCTACCCAGTGTAACCTGATCGGCTGAGAACCTTCTGGAGAATCAAGTGAGATATGTCAGGGTGTTCCAGGTCCACATGTGTGTCTTTCGCCACTGCTAAGGTCACTGAATAAGATAACTAAAGCACGAGGTGGTTAGTGATCAACACGGAATAAGGTCCTAATTCCCACAAAATTTTGACTGACTCAATAAAAACTGACTCGAATTGACCCAAAAGAAAAACAAAAGAAAGAAACGAGTTAGTAAACGACGAAAACCCTCCCCCAGACTTACTTCACAACGTCCCTGGTGTGAAAATAAATCAGAGAGAAGGTGAAATCAAGAATAAACTTTTTTTTTTTTTTTTTTTCGAGATACTTACCTGGCGCGGAGCAGCCTGACAGAGCAAGACGCGGTTGCTCCAGCAAAGGATGCTCTGGAATGAGAGCAGCCAGCTGCTTGCTCCAGTCAAGGGTCTCGGATTTTCTGATTTATGACCTGAGACTCAACAAACTAAAAACAAAAATAAGTGAAAAAGAAAATCCTAATGTTAATGACACTCACCAGTGGGTTGCCTCCCACCAAGCGCTTGGTTTAAGTCTCTAGCTTGACTTGGTGACTGGGATCAGTCGGATTGAGCAGGAGGGCCTGTTCCAAAACAAGCTCCACAATCAGACATGTTCAGCTTCAGAACTCTGCTCAGCAACCCTTTCACAGCAGCGTCTCCTTTCTCCTTCAGCTCATGTGTGAGAATGGCTCTGACTTTAGAGAACGGTTTGGAGGTACCCTTGCACTTTACCTCATACTCAATGGAGTTTCCATCACACTTGAGAGGTATCAAAGTCATTGAAGGATCTCCCTTGATCATTTTCTTCTGGACTTTCTGTTTCCCTCTGAATTTAGTAGGATCAGTGCTAGGATCTTCATCAGAGAACAGCCTGCTCTCACCCTTATCACCATGCTCCTTTTCTGGAACAACTTTCAGCTTTTCTACATCAAACACTGAGATGCGAGAGGCGTGTGATGAGGAAGATCTGGTGGGTACAACCTTGTAGAAAACTTTCTTGTTGATGTTGGAGAAGAAGACTCTCTTGTTGGGCATATCGATGGTTGCTCCAACAGTAGCCATGAATGTCCTTCCAAATATTAAAGGCATCTCATGATCCTTGTTCATCTCAACAACTTGAAACTCAGCAGGAACAATGCATTCCCCTACTTGAACATGAAGGCTGCGGATGGTTCCATATGGGACTGCTCTGGAAGAGTTTGCAAAGGTCAGGGTCAGCTGAGAACGCTCAATATCAGCAATACCCAAATCGTCTACAATAGCCTTTGAGACGAGATTAACACAAGAACCAGAGTCACACAGAGCATCCTTGAAGGTTGTTCCTGCGATGGAGCATGGGAAAACAAACTTTCCAGGATCATCAACCTTAGGCAATACCTTCAATGCTGATGTAGACAGTGCTTTGATATAGAGGACCTTGATCTCCTCTTGAGTCTCTCTACAGTGTTTAAAGAACTGGAGCAATGGACGAATCTGCAGAGCATCTTCGAATGCAAGTTCTTTAGGAAGCCTTCTCACCATCTTGTTAAAACCTATCAGCTGCTCTTCACTAATGGGATCCATCAGATGTCTAGGTGGAATTGGATAGGGAACCTTGGGAACATAGACTCGAGATGGTGGAGTCTCAGCAGGTTCCCTGGGAGCAATCACTCCAGAGCTAGCAGACTGCTCTGTGTTCTCTTCTGCGACTAGAATAGTCTCAGCAAACGGCTGCTCTACTGCATTACAGTGCTCAGTCCTAGGATTTTTATCAGTTCTTCCAGGGAGCGTCTCTTGTTGCCTCTTGACACTCTCAGCTGTTTGAGCAAGCTGAACATCGATCTTTCTCATATGGATCGCAAGATTGTCATACTTGTTATTCAGCTCAGTGAACATGTTGCCCATCCTGGTGTCTATTTCCGTGGTTACCTGATTCAACGCCTTGGCCTGAACCTGCTGACCCTGCAACAGCTGTTGCATCATCATACCCAGACCCATCAGCTCATCTGGTTGACTGTTCCCGGTAGCTGGAACAGCATGCGGATTGCTCTGCGGTTGTCGCTGGTTCTGGTTCTGAATATGCCCGGCCGTAGGTTGTTCCATGCTGAAAACGTGTCCTTGGTTGTTTTTCAGTAGCTGATCAACCTTGGCAGTCAGCTCATCTATTTTCTGGGCGTCAGAACTGTTTCCTTTCTTGGAGCAATCACTCTCCTCTTTCTTATTAGCTGAGCTAGCAGCCATGTTCTCAATCAGCTTAAACGCTCCATCAGTGGTTTGAGTCATGAAGTCTCCATTGCTCGCAGAGTTTAGAGCACCTTGGTATTTCCAGTCCACTCCATCATAGAAAATGTCCAGGAGGTAATCATCATCAAATCCATGGTGAGGACATTCTCTGCGATAGTCATTGAAGCGCTCCCATGTGTCGCAGAAAGGCTCATCAGTGAGCTGTTTGAAGGAGGTGATCTTGTTCCTCAATGCAGCTGTTCTCGCCTTAGAGTAGAAATGGCTGAGGAACGCTGATCGGACCTGTTCCCATGAAGTGAGAGAGCCGGTAGGGAGAGAGTTCAACCACCGTGCAGCTTTTCCATCAAGAGAGAATGGGAATAGCATGCACCTGATGTAATCTGGTGGAACACCATTCGCGCGAGTGAAACTGCAGACTTTTTCGAAACTCTCAATATGCTCCATTGGAATTTCTGTAGAGAGACCAGAGAACACCTTTCTCTGTACTAGACCAATCAAAGCAGGCTTGATCTCGAAGTCCTGCCTGGTGCAGAGTGGAGGAACAATGGCAGAGCGCGTAGTAGGGATGTTACGCGGAAGGTTTCTCTGCCCGATTGGAACAGTCTGCGCCTGTTGTTCTTGCTGCGCGAGAGCAGCCTGTTCAGCAGCATCCTGCTGAGCTTGGATGGTCTGCTGCATTTGTAGCATCTGCTGCTGCATGAGTGCCATAGCCGCAGCGAGATCATCCTGATTGGCGTGATCACCCATAGTGGTGTCAGTTTGCCTTGGCTGTTGACGATTTGTTCTTTCTAACCTTGCTAGCTCCTGGTTGGTAAATGTAACTAACTCTCCTTGTGCGTTTCTCCGAGTATGTCTACTGGTCATGCATCTGGAAGATTAGCTGCAACAAAAAAAATAAGGCAAGTTAGAGGTCTTAGACTAAATAAATAACCGAAAAATAAAGGTAAAAAGATGGTCCCCGGCAACGGCGCCAATTTGATATTACGTGTATACGCACACCAAATAACCTAATGTGCACACTACCACAATCGAATGGTATGTCGATGTAGCACTTTAGGATCGAATCCACAGAGACCAACTGTTACACTTTATTTCTATAGGATCAATATTAAGCTAAAACAATATGGGGGTTTTAAAGTTGAGGAATCGTAACAAGCAAGTAATAGATTGAATTAAAGTTTTCAGATGATTAAAAATGCTAGCCTAGGGTGGTTTGATCGGGTGTTAAACAAGTGTGAGCCAAACAATTATTCAAGTTTAATTAAGAGCAAGTCTAGAACTCGGATCACTCAAGTAGAACAGCCCACTGTCGTGGTACTGCTCCCTATGCTGATCGATCTTGATACCTAAACTCTCGTTTGGATCAAGATGCGACAGCAAGCAATAGAGGTCAAGTCCGATATGTTCACAAAACACCCTAACATCTACTTTCGCTGGTTAGGGATGCAATGCTCATTCAAGTTATGTCTAGCAACCTATAACACTTTTGATGAATAGATTAAACCTAGAATCAGGCACTAAGTGGTTAACTTGATGCAAGCCTTAAGAACAACAATGAATGAAGACAATCGATTTATAACTTATTTATGTCAAGCTCACGGATCTAACACCCTAACACCCTAGACTAAGCAAGCTGACTACTCAGCCATGGAGCAAGAAAACACAGAGATAACAGATGAAGAAAACATGCTGAATCAATAAAATAAAAGAGATAGGGTTCAGGATTCTTCTCAAGAGTGTAGAGATCCTTCTCCCTTTACAATAAGCAAATCCAACAATGGAGTTTTTGGGTCTGGTTCCTCTCTGTAAACTAGCGTAGAATGTAAAAAGAAAGAGAAAAATATGATATATCATAGCCACAGGCGGCTGGGAGAAAAAGATGGGATAATTAGGGCAAATCCCGTAATGACTTGTAGTTTCCTTAAAAATCTCTGCCGCTGGAACACTCACTCGGAACAGTCACTCGGGTTGCTCCGCTATCCGGAACAGTCATCAAGACTGTTCTGCGTGAAAACCACCAAATTGCATTGTTTTCTGCCTCTTTTGTTCCAGCTGGTTCATCTCCCATCCAATGCAACTCCAGACCTGTAATGACTCGAAAAGGACTAGGAAGACTCGATAAAGACTTGAAAACCAATTTAAAAGCATATATACAAGATGTATAAAACACCATATATCAGAAACCTTTGTGATTCCAGAAAAACAGCACGCTCATCATATTCTATAGAATTCTTTCATTCACTGCACCAAACAACTAATCAAAACTCAATCTATTAAAGACTAGGTGTAATGAACTTCGTTTTGCAGGCAATAGTTGCTAGACCCAAAAGCTATGGTACCCCACCATTTTATATTGGCACTATTTTTTTTTGATATTACTCACTCAGTTTTTCTTCTTCTTATGATTAGATTATTTCATACATAATTTTCTACACTGAATTCAAAATCTAGAATATGGCACACACGGTATTTAGTTATGTACAGTGGTTAAAGGCGAGAATGCATTAACCAAATAATAGCAGCATACGTGTTATCCTACTGGTCTGGTTGAGGCCATGAATAATTTTTCAACATATGCATATCTTTTTCTCTTTTCATTGCAAAAACAGTTTCAAAGTCCATTGTCTTTGATCTAAGTTTGTGAATGCCGCTACAGAAAACATATGTGAAACAAGTGTTTAGGCAACCACATAATTACTTGAATCGTGGCTTGTGTCCATTTAGCCAATCATATCTGCATTGAGCGAAAAATATCTTTGATGAGATCAACATGACCATAAGTAAAGCGAGACCGAACATGTCAGTCCAATGGTAATTCCTATCAGTAATGAGGTAATTTGGTTTCTTTAAAATCAACTAATATAGTTTGCTTTCGAATTTTCTTGTTTACTAATCATGATCAGAAAATTGTATAATCAATATATGTAACTTAACTTTTCAATATATTTATCTTTACTCCTTTCACCGCAAAACTTATACGATAGGTAAATTTCTCAAAAGTGAAGTGTGAATTTCGATATGTGATTCCCCAGCTATAAGAAAATAATGATAATGACATTGAAACTAGGTTCAGGTCACGACCAACCTCTTAAATCCCAAATTTCTTACTTTTGAAACTAGGTTCAGGTCACGACCAACCTCTTAAATCCCAAATTTCTTACTTTTGAAACTAGGTTCAGGTCACGACCAACCTCTTACCTCCCCAATTTCTTACTTGGGTGGTGCAAGTACGCGTTTTTAGCGAAAATATAAATTTGAGATAGCTTTTGCCAAGTGGAAAGAAAAGAAATAGTAACGATGCTTGAGCAAATGCTTATAATATTATAATAAGCACTCTACCTTCAACTATAAATACCATATTAGACTTCTCCTCTACCATCACATATCTTTTGTAACACTAATCTATTTCCCAAACCACTTTTAAAATAGTCTGGCAAAGTGGCAATAGTTACATATAACCATATGAAGAAGTCTCACGTTTTGCTTCTTCTGCTTGTTCAAGTCATTGTCCTCTTGCCTCTTCTTTGTTTATCTGATGACTTTGTTAGCTCTAGAGCTACTTATTATGGCAGCCCCGATTGCAAAGGAAATTCCCGTACGTATTTGAATTATTTTCTTATGTATATATATTTGAGTAAATTGATTATTTTATTTTTATAATATTATGAAGCATGATTGGAAAAGCTACATTAACAGAAACAACTCAAATAGTCAATATCATTATCAAGCTTAATAATTATTATTTCTTCTGTAACATCTACCAAGTTTATCCAAACTCTTAATATATACTATTTTTTTAAAAGCCTAAAATATTAACTTAAATGCTTTTTTTTTCATATTAGATGTCTCTTAAATGAAGGTTTAACCGGCTTTTGTTTTGGACCGGATCTGTATATGGTTAGGAAAATAATTCTATTAAAGATCTGATTGGTGACCATTCAAGAAATAAGAGAAACAAATAGAAAAAGAATATACGGGAATAAAATATCAGGATGGAAAATGAACGGTCGTTGTTCTTTCTAAAATTTAACAAGGAATAATTTTGTTCTTTAAAACTCTACGGAAAAAAAGAATGAAAGAAAATTATTATTCCTTGTGAATGGTAATTATTTTTAGAAACATTAGGGAATGCATTATCCTCGTCGTTCATTGGTCACCATTCATACCCAGTCTATGTGTCTTTGGGTCGAGTATGACATTACGTTTAATATATAGTTTTTTCAAAACAATCTGCTGATAAAAAAATAAATATTTACTGATGAGAATATGAATATTATTTAGGAGGAGCATGTGGGTATGGAGAATTTGGAAGAGATATCAATGATGGTGAAGTAAGTGGTGTTTCATCTCGACTATGGAAAAATGGAGCTGGCTGTGGTGCTTGTTACCAGGTTTTTATATTTTATCTAATCTAATATTTCATCAACAACAGTATAGCAATATCTAACCTAATATTTCATCACAACGGTATGCTATAGCTATATACATGTAATTAGACTATCATTACTAAACTAATATCATTAATTATTAATTATTAAAAAAGGTGAGATGCAAAATACCTCCACACTGCAATGAGGAAGGAGTATACGTAGTGGCTACGGACTATGGAGAAGGAGATGGTACGGACTTCATCTTTAGCCCTAAGGCGTACGGACGTATGGCTCGGCCCGGCACAGAGTTTCAGCTCTACTCTTTTGGTGTGGTTGACGTTGAGTACCAGAGGGTCCCTTGCCGGTACGGAGGGTACAATCTGGTGTATAAGATCCATGAGAAAAGCTATAATCCTCATTATCTTGCCGTCCTTATCTTGTACGTTGGTGGTGTCAACGACATCCTCGCCGTTGAATTCTGGCAGGTAATCGATCACTTTTAACATATTATCTAGTTTTTGAGGATGTTTAGCGCTAGTTTCAACACTTATTGAACTTTAACACAATGTATTCCGCAGACGCTCATCGTTAATACATGACCGGTCCTAAAATATTGAGAAGCATAGACAATTTAGTAAAAGTTTTAATAATTCTTCAAAAAAAATTTAGGAATCTATATTATTATCTATGAAATGATTTTTTAACATTTGAGCTCTCCCGTTGACAGTTAAAGTAATTAATATCAATGATACCATTAATGAATTTTTAATATATTTTTATATAATTAAAAAAATTATATTAATAATATTAAATTTATATGTTATATTATACAATTGATTATAAATTAATATAATATAATGTCAAATAAAAACATATTTTAAGAAATAAGATAATTTTTATTTATATTGTGTTGTTACTTGGAAATAATGTTTTTGGTTGTAAAAATTCAAAACTTAAGATATGAAAATTTATAGTTAAATATTAATCAAGTAAAAATTTTGTATAAAAATATTTTATAAAATATTTCTAATATGTGAGTATTTTTAAAGTTTCAACACAAAATTAAGCATATACAAAATTAAGCATATACATTTTGATGAAAATTGTCAAATATAAATTTTTGATGTTTGATTTGAAGTTTTTTTTTTTGATAAACCCTATCGGCTGATCCGGTCGGCTTCGGGAGGAGCGAACTTAGTGCTACAGAGTGGACTGGCTACCACACTGCTTAATCCGAGTTTGGAATACCTTCCGATTAATGTCAAGGGATGAACCGATCATCTGTTACGATCCACCATGTAAACCACTTGGGCCGAAACCCAAGTCTAGACTAGCCAAATGATGATAGTTTAGTTTCCAGAGGGAATCGAACACATGACTGATGTGGGTACACATTAAGCCCCAAGAGATTCAACTAGGCTACCATCACTTGGTTGATTTAAAGTTTTTGAAAAAAGAAAATGTATATTAAATTATAATAAGACATAACTAATAAGTATATTATGTCATGTGCGAACAAAATACCTGGTTTATAAATATATATTAACTCTTAACAATTTGGAGGTTCAAAAGTATAGTTGTATGCAAAAGAGTTTTGACGTTTTGTGAGTAGATTTGAACATGACTATATGATTCAGGAGGATTGCAAAGAGTGGAAACGCATGAGGAGAGTGTTTGGAGCGGTTCATGATTATCAGAATCCACCAAGAGGCACTCTCTCTTTGAGGTTTTTAGTCTATGGAAGCGCCGGTCTCAACTGGGTCGAATCCCAGAACGCTCTTCCAGCAGATTGGACCGCCGGAGCCACCTACAACTCCAACATTCTACTTACTTAACTCTCTCTCTCTTGATAGCCTGTTATATACGTATGGTTTTCTCTATGTAATGGCTACAACATATTTCAATAATGCCTGTAGAGCTAGTAAGGATAATCATCGTAGATTCATATAACAATGTACTGTGTCTAGTCAAGAAGATTGTAATGATTTGTAAGGATTTGGTTAGTGGAATAATCAAATAATGATAAAACTTAACAAAAAGTTTCATATGCTCTTTTTATCATACATCATGATCATGGTCAGTCATTAGTCAATCAAATACATCATGATCATGTTTTTCTCTGGGTTTCTTTTGACGAGCTTGAAATTTTCAGTGGAGTTTTGCCTAGGGAGCCTATTAACTCCAAAAATGAGCCAATTTTATATATACTGTATAGTCTTTCCAACATTACTCTTATTTAATAGTATTCATAATAATTACATAAAAACTGTTTTTCTTTAAACATATGAATATTAAATTTTTAATTAAAATTATTGATGCAGCCTAAAATCATGAAAAATCAACCAAATCAGCTAAATCATTTCTTAAATAATTAATAGTATAGATAGTAGTAATATTAGTAAATTTTTGTTCTATTTTTATAATTTTCCCTAATATAAATCATTGTTATAAATACATTACAGTCTATATCACTGGAATATTTAATTAGATTAGAAAATTATATCCTGAAAATAACAAACTCTTATAGATATTAATTTTCCAATATACTCGAGAAGAAAAAAAATGGAAAACACGTATTTATGTAAAAAAACAGAAAAAAATCCTACAAAGCTACTTATTTGTTGATTTCTTTTCTCAGTTTACTTATTTGTTTCCTCCTTTATAATAACTAGGTTAATACCCGCGCTACGCTGCGTACAGAGATTCTATATAAATTTTGTATTTTACAAATTAGTACTAAGCTAATTTCATAATGTAATTTCTGCAACTCTTGATAGTGTATCAAATTTGCTTAAACAATTTGAAAAAGTATACACACCAATAGATATTATAAAATTTTATCTTATTGATAAGGTGGCATTTTAAGGTGTGACTTGTTTCTTCTATGGCTATCAAGAGTTGTTTTTAGAAGAATCTGATCTGAACATGTTACATAGGTGGTTTGTTTTTAGAAAACTCACCAAAATTCTATTGAAAAAAATGTGCTAGCATGGAAAGGTATACCGTGTACCTACAATATACATTCAGACTTTAGCTTTTACGGTGCTTTTTATTAATCTGAGATAGTCATATACAACTTTCGCATATGGATTGAACATCAACCTGAGTTTGAAAACAAATTAAAGATATGAAAAATATTTTGTCTTTAAAAAAGAAACTCTATATGATCTACATAATACTTTTCAACATGAAAAATAAGAACAAATTCCTTTCGCTCTTTTAGAAAAAGGAACATTGTGAAATTATACAGCAAGAAAATGTTGTAACAGATGAAATCCTTGTAAAAAAAAAAGTAATTCCATTTCCAGAATCAGTACTCATGATTCATTGAGAATCTTGTGCAGAGATTCTAAAACTTGAAACTTAGTAAAAAGTAAAAGAAATTTTAGTTTTCTAATTGTCTATTTATTTTTCGTATATTGATAATAGAAAGTAAATCCTTGATCAAAATATCAAACTCTACAATTTCATTCCTAATGTGCACATGACGATGACATGTAGGAAATATTCTTCTAACAATTTCAGGAGAAAGTCAAAAAGACCTAAACACATTTCCAACACTAAGAGGAAATGTGTACACAGCCTCCTTAAAGGTAAACATTATGACCATAAATTATGGCAAGAAAAAAACAAATATCAAAACCAGCAAAAAAGGTTGAAGGAATATTAGAGATTTCATACTTGGATTCTCTCGGATGATATAGCTTCACCATTAACTCTTAAGGCCATCAAAATGACAAATGTTACTTTCTCTTTCGCTTACTTCTTCGATGTCTCTCACATTTTGACATTGAAAACATAAAAAAATAAAGAAGTTTGACTGTGGTTAATCGGGCCTCCTCATGGTCTTGGACTGCAATTTTGTTTTAGTTTTAGAACCTTCATCTCCTAATTTGCCAAACAAAAGTTCTCACAATCTCGAAATCTCAGTTTCATTAAAGATCATTCTTAAGAGTGATGAAAAGGTGAGAACACATTTAGTGTTACGAAAAAACTTGAGAAAATCAGCTTAAATAAACTTCATGAGGCTCAAATTTCATCAGCTCCTCAACATTCTTCACAACGTTAATCTTCTTATACAAAACACCTTTCATTGCCTCCATGGCCTAAATACTCTATTATAAAAATCTCTTATGCTTCATAGTCACTATTTCAGGATTGAAAAACAAATGAATGACTAAATATTACCGTAAAATTCCCGATATTGAAGGAGACAAAAGAAAGCAGATTATCATATAGACGTTTTTAACAATGGCCAAGTTCACCGTTACCGTCACCTTTTCTTCTCGACGTTGGCTCACTCAGTAATCGTTGCTGATAACCTTACCACCTATGTTGCACCGGGACGGATACGGGGACGGATACGGGGACGGATACGGGGGCGGGGACGGGGACGGGAAACGGCTAAATCTAAAATTTATGGATACGGGTACGGCATGGGTACGTCTATATATATATATATATATATAAATAAATATGTATATATAAATATTAAAACCAAAGCATAAATCTCATATAAAATAAAACACCATAATAATATCTTAAATAAAATAAAACATCACTATAATATCTTAAGTAAAATAAAAAATAAACTAATCATCGATCAATCCATTCTCCAATTCTGGTTCATCTAGTGAAAGACTTGCAAACTCCAAATATCCCATATCTTCCATAGAATCAAAATCATCTCCACCAACATCCCACATCTTTGTCTTTTCTTTTTCGTATTGCTCGGAGTTCCTTGATAAGAAACGCAAATTGTTGTGGATAAAAACTAGATCTTGAGCACGACTTGGATTCAACTTATTCCTTCTAAGTGAATGAATGAATGAGTAAGTACTCCAGTTACGCTCAGCACATGAAGATGAACTAGGCTGTCCAAGCAACTTAAAAGCCAAAGTCGGTAGGAAAGGAGTTTGAGCACCAAAGTTAGCCCACCATTTCTTGGGTTCCATAGTAAACATCACCGAAATGCATGTTAAATCCTCAAAAGGACCAGTTCTCATGGAGAATAAAGCATATTCATCCATAACCTTAAGATGATCATCAATACTCGGAAACAATCTTCTAAAACACTTCATTCTCTCATTTGAGACATCTGGATCTCTATGTGGACCAAGTCTTGTAGAATCTTCACTTAGCCATTCATCACTATAAAATCTACAATGAAAAAGATGTCTTATATGAGGCAATGAAACAAAAAGAAAAAAACATATATTTTAAAATCAATTACCTTGGATTTAAAGAGTGAGCTAGACAATGCAGAGGAGTGTTGTTTTTTGTCCAGCGATCCACTAAAATCTCATGAACAACTGTGTAGAAAGAGCTAACTTCAATCACTGGACGTTTCTCTTTCTTATAGATCTCAGACTTCACCTTCTCAATCATGGAATCCCACATCTCATATACCAAATGAAGACATGGTTTGTCAGTGTCACAAAACCTTATCATCTCATATATTGGTCTTGTGAAATCAATAATGTATGACACTTGCTCCCACCAATCATCACTAAGAATCTTGCCCTTCACAAAGGTTGCTTTCCCCACATCATCTTCTCTATAAGTAGACCACTCCTCACTTATGACCATAGCTTCAAGGCCTCTTTTGACAAGCTTCAATCTCTTAAGCATCACAATGATAGAGGCAAAACGTGTATCAGCAACTGCAAGCAATTTAAGAGGAGAGAACTTACTAAAGATAGCTAGTCTCATGTTGTGGTTCATGATGAAATGTTTTATTGCAAGTGCATCTCCATGAACATCAGTTATCCAATTGCATTCTTCATATGTTGAAGCATTCTTCTCCACATTCTTTGCTGCACAAATGTTCTTCAAAGCAAGATTGAGGGTGTGAACCACACATGGTGTCCAATAAATATGAGGAAACGTACTTTCAATAATCTCTCCAGCAGCCTTACAATTTGCTGCATTATCAGTGATGATTTGCACAACGTTTTGATGACCCACTTCATTGATAACCTCTTTCATCAGACCAGAGATGAAGAATCTATCTTTCACTTCTCCAAAACAGTTCACAGCCTTGAGGAATATAGGACCACTTCCAGAAGTAGCAATGAAATTAATCAAAGGTTTTCTAGTAGGATCGCTCCAACCATCTGACACAATCGTCACCCCTCTTTCTTTCCATGTTGACTTAAATGGAACCAATAATCTTTCAACATTGTTTCTCTCTTTCTGAAGCAGCGTAGTTCTAAGCTTATTGTAACCAGGAGGCACATAACCATCAATCTTGTTTTCAGCAGCAAACTGGTAAGACCTATGATAATGTGGGTTTCTTGCAAGGTTAAACGGTAGACCTCCACTGTAGAACATTCTTGCAATTTCTTGATCCAGTTGATCCCTGACTTCAATACCAAAAGATCTAACAATTGCAGAATCAGCAGCCTTTCTTTTCTTTGAAGCATGATCCGTTTCATTATTTTCACAAGGTAAAGGAAGCGCTCGAGAACCACTCTCGTTTTTCTTCTTCTCAAACTCATCTTCCAACTTCTACATGTCAAATTTTTGACTCCTTGTTGCTTTCTTACATATAGCAATACCTTGGTTTTTAATTCCAAGTAGATGAGCTCTAATTCTGAAATACGAGCCTTGTCGATCTTCGTTGCAAATATTGCACTTAAATTTCCAAGTGCCTCCTTTTGCTCCTGATTTCTCTAATTTAGTCACGTAGTTCCATAATGGAGCTTCTTCAGAAGCATTGTCAACACTATCACTTGCTCCTTGAGAAGTCATGATTAACCTGAAAAAAAAAACACACGTGAGAATCTTGTATATAGATCAAACAGAAACAATACACATACGTAGCATGAAACAAAAAAAAAACAGAGTTTTGTTTTCCTGCACCGCACGTATACTTTTACTACAAGCTAAAATCACAGATACGTACGTGGTGAAACAAACCATAGCAAACCAATACTATCTAATACTATCTACTTTTACGTGAGAATTGACAAACCAAAAAACAGGATTTGTAATCATACTTAATGTGTTTCCTTTGACGTGAATCAATTGAGAGAAAGAAGATGAAGTGAATAACTGAATAAGAAGTTGTTTAAGTTTAAGAGATGATGATAAACTTTGTAACCCTAATTGTTTATATAAGTACGTGTTTCCTTTTTTCAATTGTTTTACAAAACTAAAAAACATCAAAAAAAAGGTAAATAATCAATTTTTTACAAAACTATACGGACTTTACATAAGAAACGTTTAGGAAACGTCCCCGGAACCTAACCAAGCCGTCCCCAAAAATCTCTGCCGTCCCCACCTCTTCTGAAACGTTTTGGAAACGTCCCCACGCCGTCCCCGCGCCGTCCCCGTCCCGGAAACGCAGCTGGTACGGGAGACGTCAAGCATATGCCGTCCCGGTGCTTCATAGCTTACCACTTTATCAGATGAACCCGGCCCAGATACCATAAACCCATCCCTTACCGTAACCGTTTCAGGACCAGAATTAATGTAAACCGATATCACTATACGACGAATTTAGTGAACTTTCATCTGAAGATCAATCGTCATTTCCGTGTGACCATCCTGATCCTTTAGCCAAACTACATGATATTCTCCAGCAGAAGAAAAGACGACATGTAAATTGATATCACACTATTTTTATGAGTTTTACCATTTGTTATTCGTATATTTTATTCATTTTAGGATGCAATTAGATGTATATACTGTATTGCATTTGGTAGGGGTTAAAATGCACACTTGAGAAGTTTGAGGCGAAATCGTGGGGTTACCTTTGCAAATTAAAAAGTTTGTGCCAATTTGAAGACCATCAAGAGACGGCGGACCAAAGTTGCAAATTTGAAATATTTGCCTGGGCTAAATTGCACAATTGGAACTTTGGGTTTGATTTGCGGGGGAATTTCTGCACATTCCAAAGTCTGGGTCTCGAACTGAAAGTAAGCAAAAGGTCAGGGAGTGGTTTTGCAAATACTCCAAATTCCACCATTGTAGCGTTTAATTGTTCTCCTCGCCAGATTTGGTTGACGACGATTCCGGCGGCTACGATGGAGCAGAGACACGACGGTGAGGTTCCTGGCGCATACCAGAGCACGCCACAATGAAGACGGAGTTTGTGGTGGCTGAGCAATTACCGATTGCGATGAATGAGAATTGAAGATTGGAGAGCTTCACTGCGGGTTACGGACGCGACTTAGAGCAACCCGCGAGTTACGTACAGATCCATCTCAATCCAGGTAAACTCAAAAGCGATCTTAAAAGCCAAGCCATCCCTGGGTACTCATTGATCTGGCTCCTCATGTGGAAAACAACGACCAAGCTTTTGGTTCAGCTCCTCTCTACTTTTGATTGTGCTAAAGATAGCTATGAAGATGTCGAATGGATTGATTCTTTGTTGGGATGAAGTTGTCAGCTTACGTGTCTTAACCAAATACTGAGTTGTATAAATGAAATGTTTTGGTTGGTTTTACAAGCTTTTTCAGTTAATGACATGTAAGTCTCTCAAGACTCTAAAAGTCTGATGTGTCAACACTTAGAGAGAACCTTCTGCTATTATTGTGTTAATTTGCTTTTTATTTCAGCAATTTTAAGATTAAGGGTATTATAGAAATTTAAGTTCGAAAGGCTATATATACAAAATGTTCACAAAACCTAAATTAGATTTGATCTTCGACTACCTAATAGTTTTCCAAATATTTCCATGGCTTCTTCAAAGTTGTCAAAGCGTTCATCGGTGCTACCTTTCGAGTTAGTAGAAGAGATACTTTACAGGATTCCACACGGATCTTTGGTACGATTTAAATCCATTTGCAAACAATGGTATTCTCTTTTTAACGACAAGAGATTCATCTACAAACACTTGGATCTCTCCCGGGAACAATTCATACAACTGGCGCATCACAATGAATCAGTTAACCTCTTCAATCTTGAGACCCAAGCTCCCTCACGTTTTCAAGGTACACCTGAAATTAGTCGAATGATTCACTGCGACGGTTTATTGCTATGTCAATGTATTGAAGGAGATACTAGTAAGCTTGTAATTTGGAATCCGGTTTTGAGGAGATTCTATTGGATTGAACCCTCGAGACATTTCGAAAGGTATAGTATCGTCTATGGTTTTGGATACGACAATGTATCTCGTGAAAACTACAAGATCATGAGGTTTAATGTTATGAAAAATTCAGGTCTCGAGATATATGAGTGCAAGTCTAAACTCTGGAGAAGTGTTGATGCTGCTCTTGATTCGTGTGTAAAGCTTTGGTCTCCTCATTATCAATCTTTGTCGATGAATGGAAACATGTACTGGATTGCTCATAGGAAGAAGGGTAATTTGGAAACCGAAATCTTCGTCCAAAGTTTTGATTTCACTGCAGAGACATTCAAAGACATAGGCTGTGGTGTTCCCTTTGAAACTGAATGTACCTCTCTGTGTCGTGCTAGTACATTAGTCCTCTCAAGTTTTGGAGGAGATAGGCTTTCTTTACTACATCAGCATAAACGTGAGAACATTGAATTGTGGACTACAAACAAGGTGACTGATGAGGTTGTTTGTTGGAGTAAGTATTTAAACGTTACTGGCCCTGATCTCCCGATATTACATTATGCGCCATATTACAATTTCCCTACATACTTCATCGACCACAAGACCAGTACTATCATTGCATGGTGCGGGGAATTCAATGCCACGAAGAACTATATTGACGTCATCATTTACGAAATAAGTGATGGTGAGATTAAAAAACAAGTTGTGGAGGCAGCAGGACATGGGTTGGGTTATAGCTGTCACAACCTTTGCTATGTGTATGTTCCAAGTCTGGTTCGTCTTCCAGAATAATAAGAGTAGTTCATGATCCAGCGCACATTTATAGTTTTCAGGGCTTTTGTGTTTTCCTTTTTGTTTCCTGTGCTAAAATCCCATCTCCAACGATCAGATTTCAGCATCTATTTGGATTTTAGACAAAAGTATTTGTATAAATCTCGATGGAGCTGGTAACATTTTTAAAGATCTGGCTTACCTCTTTAGACTTCGAACGAAAACAATATGAAGCGGTGAGTGTTTTCGCTCGGCATCAAAATAGTGCCTTCTTGTTGTGTTGTGTGTTTATGCTTGGTACATGTATGATAGCGAAACAAATCAGACTTTATAACCACAAGGTTCCTAAGGAGCCTAAACTTGCAGGTTTTTGTGTCTTCAGTGTTTTATCTCTTCTCTATATCTTTCTGCCTTTTGATTATACTTGAAAATTTTGAAAGCTCATGTCATGTGACCCAGTCTCAAATTATCTAAAGTATATGTGTGACAAGAACTGTATTCTTAAAAATTATGCATAACGATTTTAAATTAATATAAATCAAAACAGTTAATTAATTCTATAAAATTTAACAAACTTATGTATTATCAACTGATTGAATAATATTTGTATCACCATTGTTGATATAATTTATTTTATAGACACATGTTTAATTTACGATGCACGACTATATATTATGCTCGTTATAAAACCCCAAATATTTACTAATATTTTATATTTTAATATATAAAACTCTTATAATTATTACTTGTGTATCTACATCTATATTTATAAGCAAAAATCAGAAGAAAAAAAGTTATGAACTTTTTTTAACACTTGAAATTCATCGATTGTTTGTCAAAGGATTACAAACTAGAATTGAACCACAAAGAGAGTACAATGATCGTCTCCAATCCTAATACAGAAACTGAAATTTTACCAAGATCCATTGCTAATACCATGCTAAGAATAATCCAAGCTTTTCTAAAGATGGTCATGACTCATGAGGAATTCACGCACAATAAACGGTGAAGACATGCAGCAACACAGACAAAAAGTTATGAATTTATGTTAAGAGTAAATTTCTGCCGGATTGTTGGTGATGCTATGGAAACAAGAAGTAAGCATTAAAGACAAAAATCAATGATCAAAGGTAATATTTATTGATCTTTAGATCGGAAACTACAACGTTTACGTCTAGTAATGGTAGTTCTAGCCGCCTAACATTCTAGTTGAAGTCTTGAGTAGTCGATCCCTTATTCTTGGGTTTAGGAACATTTTTTATAGGTCATCATTAGTCAAAAATTAGGTGAGATCATTCTATATTCTGAAATATGGAAATGTTTTATTTTTATAAATGGCAGTTACACTCTTTCACTGTCTTACTTTGGAAACAGGAGAAAAAATCGGCTCAAAGGAAAGAGGGGGAGGAACCCTCACGGCACCAAAGAGAGAGCCGGAGACAAACAAAAACATATGTTTTGTTCTTTTAGAGAAAAGGCAAAAAAATTCCGTGAGAGAGAAACATTGAATAAAATATAATTTCTGGTGGTCAATAATAGGCATGGGACTTTTATCCGAAATCTCGATTCAATCAGAGATTCGATCCGGATCCGATCCGAAAATCCGGATATCCGGAAGTACCGAATCCGGATCCGGATAGTAAAATGTTGGATCCGTCAAAGCCGGATCCGTATCCCGATATCTTGATTTTTAGTCCGAATATCCGGACGTGTAAGTTTTATTAATAACTATTTCAAAAATAGTAATATCTATATAAAAACTAACTTTATTTAATATATTTTCATTTTTATAATAATATATATAAATTTTATATAAATTTTGTAATATTATACATAGAAATAATCAAAAACACTATAATTTTTTTTAAATTATCTTTAATATTTTATTATATTAATATTATTTATTTATTTATTTTAAGGATCTAAATCCGGATCCTTATATCCGCCGGATATTATAATTTTTAGAAGGATATCCGACACCCGGATATCCGAGAACCTCGGATCCGGATAAGGATAGTAAAATTATGGATCCGACGGATAAAGATCCGGATCCAGATAACTTAAAATTGTCCAGATACCCGATCCGTCCCAGGCCTAGTCAATAATAAAAGATATGGTAACTAAATAATTAAAAAAAATAAACGCATTTAATAATTAATTTTTGTTGAGATATTATAAAAACATATGTTTAATATTTTTTAAGAGAACCAACTTAAAAAAAGGGAAAATTGGAAAAAAGAGACACTTTCAACTTGGATTTGTCACTCTAAAACTTTATCTACATTTTTTGTCTCATTAGGACTTTAATTTTTGTAAATACCCTTATACCCCCAAATTAATCTAAATTAAATTTTATTTATTAAATTTAGATATTTTAATTAGATTTTTATAAAGTTAAAAAAGGTAAAATAGATAAAAGGTAAATACACATCACTAAACCTAATTACCATCTATCATCTTCTCCGCCGATCTCCTTTCCTTTCTTCAATGACGATTTCACCTCCTTCATCGGCTAAAACCCATAGTCTATGTTCTATGTTTCTTCTTCTCTATTTCTTATTCTCTGTTTCTTCTTCTGTACTCTCTGTTTCGTCGTCCTCGTTTGCTCGTCGTCGTCGGCTCAGTTCTTTGTTTCCTCATTAGTTTCATCAAATCCTACGATTTCTCACAAACGGTATGTGTTAATTTGATTTTTGCTCTAATCTCGTTTTCATGTTCCTCCTTTTCCTTGTCAGACACGAATTAGGGAACTGAAGATTTGTTCTTCGTCTACGGTTTCGTGGGACAGTCTTCTTCTTCCTCTACGTGTTTCTTTGGACGGTCACCATTTGACATTGACTGGCTATATATGTAATTCAACAGTTTGGCATGGCTCTTCTTGGATGTATCCACAAACAGCTCACTACTCTACACGGAGGTAATCCTAGTCACGGTAAACTAATCTCCTCTTGTACGAAGAGGTGGGTTGACCTATGTGGATAATAATGACAGGAGTTTGATCCTAGTCACAGTAAGCTTGTGGTGGACTTTGCGGTGAGCAGAGAACAAACGAACGAGAAGGGAGAGAAAATGTACATTCAGACAAGAATGGCAGAGTATGCAGAAGAGTTGTGGGAGTTGCTGGAAAAAAAAAGACAACACCTTTGTTTACATGTGTGGTCTCAAGGGTATGGAGAAGGGTATCGATGAGATCATGATATCACTTGCTGCCAAAGATGGTTGGGGGATTTTAAACAGGGATCGATTGGTTGGAGTACAAGAAGCAATTAAAGAGGAGTGAGCAGAGGAATGTGGAAGTCTACTAGGCAAGCTTGTGATGGATTTTGTTACTATTTTATTCTGTAGATAAAGGAGCTGATGCCATTGTCAATTATTCATTCTTTGCATCTTTCATTTTTTCTTGCAACAATATTGTAATATGTTTTTATTGGAATACATACCAGCATCTCGCTACAAACAATATCATAGTACATAAGAATTTGACATTTGAAAAGTGGCAAGTTCTAGTGGACACAAATCGGCTGCAGTTCATGAATTGGGATTTGGCAAATTATAAAACTTAATTGTTCTAAGCAAACTACTTTCTATTCTTCAGTCAAGAACTTTGAATTGAGATCAAAAAATTTTAAAGTGAGATTGTAATAGATTAATAGAAAACAGTGGCATCACAACACCTTTTCCTTTGGTGCCATTTTCTTGATTCTCGCAACAAAGAGGATGCTGGTTGCTGATGTGGAAGGGTAGAAGCGCACTGTTTTTGGAGTGCATCCACTTCTACATGGCCATTTCAGTCTCATGTAGCTCTGCATTGTCACCATCACTCACTTTCATGTTACTTTGTAAGGTCTACGGGAAGTCCACTGCTTGAATGTTTCTTCATCACATGCCCACCTGGATAATGAACTCTTTAGTAAAAAGTGTTTCTTGCTGTACAAGGTAGGTTTGTGGTAGGTGGAAGTGAGATAGTAGTTATATCAGCAAGGAAAAATCGACTTCACCGAGATCATATTTTTGAACCATGCTCTGCAGACAGAGAGGCCATGCCCTTAACACCCAATAGGTCTAGCATCATACAAAGTTTAGCACCTTATAAATAGACGCATTTCTATCTGAGACAAAAGCTAGGTCTTGACAATCAGCAATAACCCCTTTCAACTGTCTGAAGAACCACCCACATGAATCATTCATTCTCTGAATCAACAACCCAAATGCAATCGAATACAAATTAGAGTTACCATCTACAGCAGTAGCAACAAGTAGAACTCCTTTGTATTTATTTTTCAGAAAAGTTCCATCAACAACAATCACCTTTCGCATTGCATTGTAGAATGTGGAGAAAATATTTTCAAATATATTTTGAGAGATTTATGGTAGATTTAGTTTAGATTTATGAAACTTTTTTAACCAAATATGGAAGTTTCCATATTTTCACGATTTGCCTATAATATATACACTACCTAAGCAGAATACCGTATAGTAGGTGAGAAATGTATTCTTCCTGTAGGCGTCATATAAGGTAAAAGGTAGGACAAGTTATGTCACGTAATATAACCAACTTATATCATTGAGTTGTGGCTATATATCGTTATCAAACTGTAGGTAGACCGAAGATATCTTTCTTGATTATAACGTAACTGATTCTATCTAAGTTAGAATATACAAGAAATGTTAGTTTACGGTATATACCCTTGATATATCTATGTTTAAAACATAAAATCGGATATATAAACTAGGTAGATTACCAGAATGAGTTTTCTAATTGTAGCTAGAAGATAAAATAAAATATGATTCCATTTTTTTTTTTAAAAAGTTTAAACATATATATTGTCATACTTATGTTTCCAACGGTTTTCATATTTTTTTACATTTTTAAAATTTAATTTACTATTTTTCTCATTAAAGAAGGGTAAAACATGTCCAAAATTATCAAAAGTATGAGAAGTCTTATTGTGACAAACAAAAGTTCAAAGTGTCTCATTTTTCCAATTCTCCCATAAAAATCATACATGAAAAAGTAATGTGACTCTATTTTAATAGATGATAGATTGATTTTTAGGTTAAACCATGGCAGTTGCACAAAAAAAAGAGGTTAAACCATAGCAAAACCAAACCTATTATAGCGTTGGTGAAAACAAAAGTTATAAGGTTTTAAAAAGATGGATTAATGTTTGGTTGAACTCCATATGCAATCCATTCGCATTACATATAAGAAATGTAGTACTTCTTTTCATACTTTGTTATCAAACTGAAACGGCAGGGGTATCACACACATATTAACGACGTCTTTTGGGAAAAGAAAAGAGAACTTTTATAACCGAGTAAGAAAATGAAATGCCTTCTTCTAGAGTTAAGAGATTTGAGAAGCCTTTCTCTGCACACACACAAGCCTTCTCCATCTATCGATCTTTGTCCTCACAGAGACAGTGTTAGGATGTCTCCATCTCCCACATTGTAATGTGCAAGTGTCATGTTGTCGTCCTTCAAAACCCCCGATTTTCCACTTAACTTGTGTTTGTCCGCTGGAATTTGGATCACTTCAGCTATTCTCTGCTTCAACGATGCAAGATTTACGGACAACGAGGACACCTTGATCTCAACGGCTTGTCGGTTTGGAAAAGAAACCGTAAGTGAAGACGGACCCTGGGATATATATGTGTAAAACAATAAGTTGGATACAAAGTCGAGAGGAAGAATGAAGAAAAAAGACATCATAAGAGTGTGTAGAAAGCATTACCTGATGTTGAGCGAGAAATTGGGTTTCTGGAACCAGAAGTGAGACGTCAAGCTTTTGTCTCTTAGGATCTGGTCCTTGAGGTGGTAGCAGCTCTTGAACCTCCTTCATAGCAAATGGTTTGGATGTAGCCTCATGCCAATCAATCATTGCCCTCTCCCCTTGCTCCAGCCATTTACGCACCTTGATAGGATCATCCAGTTGAATACGTTGTAAGAAACCTTTCTGGATGGCCTCTGTGTATTCGGCACTCTTATACAGCTGTTCTATGGTATCTTTGGGGGGCTTGAACAGTCTCTCATAGGCACGTTGAAACTCATTGTAAAAAGGGTACCAGCTATGTGATGGATTAAGAAACTCAAGCTGGGTCACATTCCCTTTCAAAGCCCACACAAAGTAATACCCATACCACAGGGAAAATTGAGCTGTGACCTTAATGGTATCGAGCTGCTTCAATGTCATCCCTTGAGGAAGTCTGAACTGCAGAAGGTTAGGCAGAGGCAGGATCTGAGTGTTAGGGGTATCGAACACAGGAGGAGGTTGTGCCCGAGCTTTGAGTTGACTTTTATTCCCAAAAGAGTAGTAGGCAAGGCTGCGCTGGTAGAATGCGTGACACACATCTGAAGCATCCCTAAGAAAATTAAACCTTGTATCACTCACTTGAGTGTCTCTGAGGTGCATCTCAAGGTCCAGCCCTTTTACAGAAACAAGACAAGCTACTCTCGCAGCAAGAGTAATAGCTGGGACTTGTGCAGGTGTATTAATGATTGTGAGATCCTTGGTGTGATCATCATGTTCAATATTCACAGCAGCACCCTCCACCACAGCTCCTCCACCAGCAGAGTATTTAGAAAGCATGTAGCTGTAATATGCATGACAAGGATCTGTTTTGCTTCTCAGGAAATTGTATCTAACATCGCTGGGCATGATCTCACTCTTATCCATCTTATTTCTGGAAAGGAAACTTGCTGTTTTCTCCACAATAGTTTTCAATATCTAAGTTTCGATTTTCTTTTATATAATAATTAATTAATTATTTTTGTATAAACGTCTGTTTTTGTTTTTTTGTTGATAGTGTGGAAATGAGTCGCATTATCCTGCATTATGTGATGATTTTTGCAAATGGAACAATCCAGATTTGGTTTCCTCTAATGACGATCTAACTTGCTTTCATGAGATGAATAGCATAAAGCGCTGCAAAGAAGCATGGAAGTATTACGATGAGGTAGTTATATGCGGTGTTTATATTTGACAGAGTTTTGTTATTGGTACTGAGTAAGTGATTGTCTAGGTACTGAACTTCCTCAAGGAAAAGGAATCTGGGTTATCCCCCAGTGATTTGTATGATGTAAAGGGTGGCGTAAATTATGCATTTGATGAGGTACGATCTTGATCTTCTTCTTCTTCTTTTCTTTTTTTTAACAAGTTTTTTCATTGTTTTCTAATGATACTAGTGTCTTTGTTTATTTCCGTTTTCAGCTTCGGGGTGTGATTTCATATCTGAAATGGGTCCATGTCCATTTGTGTTTCAATGGTGAACTGGCTCCTTTGCTCAATTATCCTTTCAAATCTCTGCATGTTCAATTTGAACAACTCTTAGGCGCGCTCCCTTCTCCCGGGGTTCCATTGGAAGATAATTTTGGAGTAGGAATGATCAAAAAATATCGGCTGGATTTGATGTTGGAGCGGAACACCTTTAACAGTAGATTGATTTATGACAGGGATTCTTTAAAGAAACCCCCTCCCTCAAAAGAAGAGAGACAAGAGTCGATGCAACTTCGTCGCGTTGTGGAAGCCCAGTTACTGGCCCACTACTGCAGGCCATAAAATCAAATGACTTGTTGCGCTTGCGCTTGTCAAAATACTAGGACGTGACTCGTAATCATCATATGAACAATAGGAACGGATAGGAAATGAATGAGTAAGAATAAAATTTTGGGAATGATAATTTTTTTATCAAAATTAATGAAAAATAGATTTGTTCTATAATTCTCTACGAACAAAGGAATGAAGGAAAATGAAAAGAAAAATCTATTCTTCATAAATGGTAAAAAACTTAAGGAATACTAGGTGACCGGTCCGCACCTTGTACGGGCATAAGAACATGACCGGTCCGCACCATGTGTTCCCTCTCGGCCCGCACCTCACGAGAAGGAACACAGTAACGCCAATATGAAGAGGCAGATATTATGTGTATGTATAATTGCAACGTCACAAAATATTTTGTATGTTTACGAAGATACTTTCATTCAAAAAATGGAATAAAGTGTATAGTTTTAGAAGTAACAGATTTTATATTATCATTAATTAGAATTGTATTGTACATGTGTCGTAATTCTTTATTTTAGGTGAATAATATTATTTTTCTATAAATAATAAACAAACATTTATGTAGATATATTAAAAGAAAATATAATAAAAATCAAAATATTATCCATAAATAACATAAATTATGAAGTACATTTCTCGATAAAGTAGATATAGGCGAATTTATTCTGTTAATTGATGTACAATTATGGTTTTATCAACGAATTTATTCTGTTAATTGATGTACAATTGTGGTTTTAATTGATGTACAAGTGTGGTTTTATCAACGAATTTATTCTGTTAATAATAAACAAACATTTCTCGATAAACATTCAAGTCCAATCAACGAATTTATTCTGTTAATTGATGTACAATTATATTGCATAAAAGTACCTCGTCATAGAGTTCAGCAGTAGAATGACGCACAATTTGTTGAGCATTAGCATCAAACAAAAGAAAATTAGCCTCACCGCTATCGTCCTTGACATGGGCAATTAATTTGAGCATGTACAGAAATATTAATAAACATCACAGACTATTTCAATGACGATTTACCCAACTCATCTATTTGTATATCTAACCCGCACAATACCTGGAAATGACATCACTGTGTTCTTTGTCACACGTATTGCAGAAGAACAAGGGTCGGCCATTAGCATCAACATTGGTTGTAGGCATGATTTTTTTGTTGTGGTATTTGCAACTTAAATATTGCCAGCCACGTTCAGTATTTGTTGATATAGTCCCCAGAGTGACAAAAGTGTCAACCTATTCGTCAATAACAATATGTTAAAAGCATTGATAACACATGGAGTATACACATGTGTAAAAAAATTGAGATCAAAGAGTGTAGTCTATATACCAGAGTACTGTCAATGATCTCTCTGATGGTTAGCCTCTCATTAAGAACAAAAAACCTGGCACGAATAGAAGTAGCAGTACTAACAGACCATTGGCTACTATCGTCAAGAACAAGTGAATCATCAGGAAGACTGCCATCACAAATAATCACACATAATTTAAAAACCCGTCGGTGAAAATGAAATGATCAAATTAAAATAAACATCTATGTATATTGAACTCCTCCATAGGTCTGGAACGTAAGACGCAGGACACGTACCTTGATTTGAACTCCTCAATAAAATCAAGTGTTGGGTTGAGCAGAATATGAGTTGAATTATACCCGCTAGATATGGAGTAAGCACATACAAAGTATATTGATCTTATTAATATGTTATGCTCGCAATCATTTTACACAAATTGAAACAATATTATATACCTTTCCTCTCTTTAACAGAACAGAATCTGATAACACAAATAATCATGGTCGACATGTTACTCCTACTGTAATCGTATACTTGTTTAGCATAACAACCCCACAGAGTACACATCATCTTCACATTACTGTATAATATAAACTTAAGTTAAATACAGTTAATAGAGGTTTAGCTAGCAAAGTATAACTAAGATTAAAAACAAAGTCTTACTTTGCGTCACGCAGCTTAACCAAGAGCCTCATGTTGTCTTTTCCTTTTATTATTTTGTTTTCCAGAGACCCGAAGTTAACTATTTGGCCAACCACATCTACATAACAAAAATAAGTGTCAAATCAGAAACAAGTAACTACAAAGTAAAAGAGTCTTTAACTGCGTAAGAAACTAACTCACCAACCAAACAACTATGATCCATATTCCCACCAAGAATATCAGAGAAGTCCGGGAAATACTTTTCGGGAACTGCACTTGGAAAATCATCAGCTTTTCCAACAAAAGTTGTTAGAAAGAAGCCAATTTTGTAAGGATGTGGCGTTGTACGGTATTCACCAGTTGCATCATACACTTTGAACAACTGGAGGACAATCGCATCTCCCTCGCATAGCTTGTCATCGAATTTTTTGATGAGTTGTTCACCAACTGAAGCATGAATTCTTGTCCCCTGGTCACCAAAATGATATGAGTTTTAGTCACGCAGAACAAGTATATAAATGATGTTTCCAAACAAATTTGTGTGATGTATACTTACTTCTTTATCAACAACCATCATTTCAATGGTGTTTCCTGATTCTTTGTTATAGTTTCTCCACAAGCGAACAATCCTAACTTTAATACGTGACGTATCTTTACGGGATTTTAATTCTCTCACATAAGAAACAATATTTTTTTTGGCTCGCACCGTTGCCATTGTTCTTGTTAGAGCTGAATGTTTGTATTTTAACCATTCGGGTTTCTCATATATATATTAAGCCGATTTATTTATCATATTAATGACCCTAATAAAGATTGAAATCGTTTAAAGAAAGATTTTAATTGTGTATTGTCATAAATTGATTTGCATATGATATGATTTTAACTTGCGCAAGTAATGTAATAAATACGAAAACAACTTGCGCAAGTAATTGATTGGAATAATAAGGAAAGTTATTAATATGCAAATTAGTTTACAATCTTGCGCAAGTTATCTAATTATATGGGCTTAACATCTATCGACAATATATTAGCCCTTTTGTAAATAGGCTATTCACATTTTTTCCCATAATTAAACTAAAAGCAAACTTGAAAATCCAAAAACCAACAGACCGGAAACCGCAAGGAATGAAACTGACTGACTAAATTAGTAATGTGAACCTCTAAATCGAATAGCAATTAGCGATGCAACAGACTATCGGAATTAGTAATGTGAAGCTCTAAATCGTGCTAATGAAACAAAAAAACCAAACTTGAAAATCTCAAGAGAGGACTGTCTAAATGCTTGTTGAGTTATTAAGGAGAAGATAATCTTACAGTCCTGATTCAGAGACTGAAGTCGAATGCAAGTTTCTTGTAAATGTTAGTTGTCTCTTCTTGTTCCATCAGTAGACAGTTCGCGTAACACACCTCTGGTCGTGGCAATTGTCTTGTTTAAGAGAATCGGGACCTCAAAAGCAAGAAGGTTAATCAGTCAATTAGATACAAAGATTCTAAATGTTAATAAGCAGATCGTAGTTTATAGCTTAACATATGTCGAATCCAATCAGAGAAATCAAACAATCTTTGTATCATAGCTTAAAAGTCGAATCCAATTAGAGAAACCAAAAAAATCTTCGCCAATTAGCTTAAAAGTCGAATTCAATCAGAGAAACCAAAAAAACCGTAAATTCCGAGAGTATCGACAAACTACACCTCGTCTGGTTATCGTCGATGTTCGGATGGATATGATTGAAGTAGCAGAGTAGGGAGAAGTAAACTCATCTGGTCGGACTGTCTTCATTGGATCGAAACCATATAGAACTTCCATTGATACGCGATTGAAAAAAAAAAGAAGAAAAAATTCATGACATACGACGGCGTTTTAGTAAACGCGGAGGGGAGTGAAAAAAATAAATGAAAAAGAAAAATTAAAAAAAACAGCCAATAGAATTATAACGTTTTTTCTGAAAAGCTCTATATGAGTGACACCTCAGCATAAATCACTAAAGTAACTTCTCTTTTAATGTATAGGGGGATTAACAAACATAGTGTTCCTCCTCGTTCCCTAGGTCACCAGTCACACCTTATATCTCTCTCTCTGCCGTTATTTCCAACTTTGATGTTTTTTTTCTTTTTGAGTCGCTTTTAATGGGATGATAGACTTGATAGAATTCTAACTTTGGTATTCTCATTTCGTTAAAAAATCTACACTCTGCTATCGAAATATGATGAGACCTGATGAGTTTGTCAGCAACTCCTACTTTTTTTTTCTTTTTTTTTGCCGAGTGTACCCACAGAATTGAGTTAATAATGGCTAAGAACATGCCTGTAGCCATAAAGAGATAGTTCCGCTAGGATGTGATTGTAAGGCTCCGACCCGTCCACGGCTAATGGGCCACCCACGCCCGCTCTCTCGGCCCGTGGGCCCCATCCCGTCTGACGGTCGGTTCGTTAATTTTTCCAAAGGCTCGAAATCATTGTTTACGGACCCTGCAATCACCACCCGACCTTTTCCCATGCTTTGGCCTCACTCGCACGCTATCGCGAATCACTTCCCGATAGGTCACCCATCATTCCACTACTCCAGCTCAAGCACGCTTAACTCTGGAGTTCTTTCAGGATGTGTTCCGGAAAAGGTAAGTCAACTTTGGTGACATAGGTAGCCAAATCAATTCTCTTAAACCTTTTCACATATCACAACTCGGGATGTTACAGTGATGATCACAAGTATTGTTCCAGGAGTTTTCTGTGTTGATGCTGATTTCAAGCTAGTTTCCTCCACGGTCATTTCTTCAGGAACGTCGTCGAACTATGAGTCCATTTGAGGTTCACTATAAATTAATGCAAACATGGACGAAAGAAGGAAAACCCTTAACTAGTACACTTGTTTCGAACCTATTGATATCTTGCATATTTCTATTGTTTTATCCATTCATCCATGTGCATTTTGATCATATAGATTAGGATTTAGCCATGTTTAGGTTGCATTTTGCATACATGAGTCCTTATCAGGTATTGGAGTACCACATGGAGTTCTTGGAGGCACTTGGAGGCATTTGGAGCTCAAAAAGGAGTGTTTAGAGTGGTCACTGGGCGAGCAAGGCATGGGAGCGACCAGTCCGGAGCGACACCACCAAGTCGCTCTGATCTTCCGATGGAGCGACCTTACCAGAGCGACAGGGAGAAGTCGCTCGCGGTTTCATCACTCGGAGACGCGAGAACGAGCCCGGAGCGACCTCTCGCAGCGACACAGCGAGGTCGCTCCCGAAGCCTGGAGCGACCTTACCAGAGCGACAGGGAGAAGTCGCTCGCGTTTTCATCACCCGGAGACGCGAGAACGAGCCCGGAGCGACCTCTCGCAGTGACACAGCGAGGTCGCTCCCGAAGCCTGGAGCGACTTGTCGGAGCGACGGGCTGAGGTCGCTGCGCGTTTTATTTCTGCTCGAACTTGTGATTTCTCAAGGGCCTTTTGGTCATTTCATTATGCACGTTTTTATTTTCTAAACATATGTTTTAATACTCTAAGAGCCACCAAGAGGAGGATCATCTTTGTTCTTAGAAAAACCACCAAAAACCTTTGGAAAGTCATCTCTTTGAATCAATTGATCAGTTTATTATTGAAATTCTGTGTTCTTATCTATTTCCTGTGTTTCTCTACATGATTAATCTGAAATCCAACATGGGTTTAAGAGGAATCATGGAGATTAGTGAGTAATCACCTTTTGAATTCATGGGTTAGGGAGATTGAGGGTGATTAGGTTAGAACTAGAATGTTTTAGTGTAGATCATTCATATTTCCTTGCTAGTAGAGTGAGCATAAAGCATCTTCTGAGTTGGCCACTCAGTAGTTGAACCTTAGGCATTTCCCCCCGAAAGGTGTTCGAGGAAATGCCCGAGACAACTCTTCTTAGCTTTTAGCATACTTTGCCAAAGACATTTGTTGTTAGAGGTGCTAAGATAGCCATTGGACTTGCTAGTTATGATTGCTTTCATATTATTCAACCAAAGACATTTGATGTTTGAATTGTGTTAAGTAAATGAACATTCATCTAGACATAGAGTTTGTTTAGGATTGTGTCCAAGCTTAAGGTTAATAGATTGATTGATCGTTTGCCATCTTTAGTTCGAAACTTGATCACCCGAGGTCTAATCCCTATATCCATGAGTTCTATTTTCCAATAGTTAAGAAAGTATCATTTAGTTATTTCTTTTAATTAGTCATAGTTTAAAAACCCATCTAAATCATTGGTTGCACTTAGATTAAGTGATTACTTGCATTCTCGGTGCTTTGATATCTCTCAGAACTGGTTCGACAATCATTTATACTACAACATTTGTCTTATGAGCCTTGAAAACTCCTAACATCACCTATCTAAAGCTTTCCAATTAGGTATTGTTTTAAAATGGATGAAGAGATTACTGAGGGATGACATAACATGTAAAACTCACCAACCCCACTATGTGTAAGGCTTTTTTTCTATGGAAAGCCTACACTTGTCACAAACACTCAACATTTGTTTTATTGGACTTGATATGTCAACTGTTCAGTGACGTCATCGGTTATGTGTGTGTTTGTGACAAGTCGTTTAACATGAGACGGTCATTGTCCAAACAACCATAATTAGCGACTTAGCGTCAGTATAGTATAACCAACCAAGAAAGTAACCAAGACATGAAATACCGATTATCTCAAAAATCTATTTGTGTCGAGCGATAATGATTTTTATAAACTTTCCTGTGGATTGAATCCATGAGCGGAACTCGGCTGCCCCTGATTAAATATCATTCCAAAAGGCTACAAAGAGAATATTTCTAGGAAGGTAGGGAACTAGAAATATCATTTAAGTGGACTACAACCAAACCAAACCAACAACAAAAAGGGTTTTAATATGAAGTACTTTTATATAAAGACATAGCATTCTTTTTGTCGTTATCTTCTCCTACATTATAATAACGATCGTTTTCAAATAAAAATCATGGCTGCCACCCAATGTGTTATCTTATTGACATCTCACATCACTAAATTAGTATATACACAATTAAGAGAAAGTGTTACGTTGCGTGGTGTGTTTATCTTAATTTGAACATCAAAGATAGAAATATTTCATGAAATATCTTGTTCAATGTATGAATTAGATCACGTAAATGATATTATGAAGTTTGCCATATATTTCTATGTAATAGTAGATTAACAGAAACGTGTATCTAGAGGGGGTTTTACCGTTCAAAATACCATTTGTGCATGGAAGAAAAATTCATTGGTAATACAATCAGCTGATCAAACTCAAATATCCTTCAAATGTTAATTATGTTTACTTGATCCTAATTCGAATAGCATGAAATATAAACATTTTAGCAATAATTATCAAAACCGGTTTATGTTTATCAACTGAAAAACATAGTTATCCTATACATATATTAATACTAAATAGCTAGTAGTGGAAGAAAACCAATGAAACCTTTGTGATTCCAAAAAACAAGCACACTCATCATATTCTATAGAATTCTTTCATTCACTGCACCAAACAACTAATCAAAAATCAATCTATTAAAGATTATGTGTAATGAACTTTCGTTTTGCAGGCACAACTTGTTAGACCCGAAAGCTATATACCCCACCATTGTATATTGCACTACGTATTTTGGATATTTACTTACTCAGTTTTTTCTGATGATTAAATTATATATACATAATTTTCTACACTGATTTTCAAAATGTAGAATATGGTATACACACGGTATTTAGTTATCTACAATGGTTAAAGGCGAGAATGCATCAACCACATAATGTAGCATATGTGTTATTATCCTACTGGTCGAGGCCATGAATAATTTTTCAACATATCCATCTCTTTTTCTCTTCTCACTTCAAAAACAGTTTCAAGTCCATTGTCTTTGAATGTAAGTTTATGGAATGCCGCCACAAAAACATATGCGAAAACGTGTTTAGGCAAGCACATAATTACTAGAGTCGTGGCTTGTGTCCATGGAGCCATCATATCTGCATTGAGCGAAAAAATATCTTTGATGAGATCAACATGACCATAAGTAAAACGAGAATGAAAACGTCAGGACAATGTAATTTCTATCAATAATGAGATAGCTTGGTTTTTAAAAATAAACTAATATAGCTTACTTTTCTAATTTTCTTGTTTAGTAATCATGAGATCAGAAAATTGTATAATCAAATATATGTAACTTAAATTATAAATATTTATAAATAGATCTTGACATATCTTTAAACAATACAAAAATATATTTTTTCAAAGTAATAGAAATAATTTTGTTATATATCTATCTATTTTCTTACATGATTACATAAAACAATTAAGTAACATAAACTGATATATGTTTAATTGACTAAAATAGTTTATAATTAGTATTATTGAAATGTTTTATTTACTTTTCATATATTTAGTTGACTATAATATCTTTCATTTACAGCAAAAAAAAATCTATAAATATAATTTTACTTATATGATATGATTTTTAAAATATAATCACACAATTTTTTAAACTGTTTATTTTTATGAGATACTAAAAATACGAAAAACAATTAACAATAAATATCTTTTGATAAAATAATTACAAAATATTTTAAAATAACATAACACTATATACTTTAACGAGGTAGATATATTATATTTTATCATTATTAAAATATATTTTATCATAATACTAAATTTGCTTTTAACTTTTTTTTTTATGTTTGTGGAACATGACTATAATTAAAATATCAAAGCAAATCTGAATTCTCATTTAAAAATTACTTAAAATAAATTTCAGTTTACTATTTATATATCTAAGGCATAACGTTATCTAGACTTTATAAAATATTATAATTATTGTAAATATTGATATGTGTTCATGAACTATCAAAAATTTATTAGTTATTTATGTATGTAACTTCATATTGATCATTGCTTTATTTTCTGATATTTGTTTTTCGAAAAAACATCAACATATAATTTAATAAATATTATGAAACTATATGCACATTTAAACGATAAATAAAATTAATTTGATTTTACTTAATGATAATAAAAAATAATTGTACCTCAGTTTGAATTTGAGAAACTATATGTAACTCAACATAGTCACAACATGAGTGATTCGACTAATCTAACTTATATCTAAAATCATAGATTTAACTACAATAAGAATAAATAATTTTATAAATGTAAATTATAGGATGACTCAAAAAATATTAATAAATGAAAATAAAATATTAACCAACTGTTATAATTTAGTTATTTTGTAAAATTTATATATATGCATGAGACTATAGAGTATTATGTTATATTAATTTATGTAATTTGAAATCACACACTTTAGTTTATTTTATATTTTATTCTAAGCACAATATATCTTAAGCTATACATCAATTTCCTTAAATATATTTTCATATCTAAGACAACAACCAACATAATTGCAAATAAGAAAATTAATCATAATTTTAATATATTTAAAATAAAAAAAAATTATAGTTAAATTTTGAGAAATAGATGAAATCTAATATACTCAAAAGAACTAAATTGACTGTAAAAAAAAAGAAAAAAACCGACTAGATATAACATATCTAAATTCATATGTCTAATTAAAGTAATATAATACTATTAATATAAATTGTACATACAAATTATAAGTTAATTTAAAATTAAAAATAAATAGCAATCAATTTTTATAGTTATTTATTTTAAAAATATTTATACCCGTGCATGAGCACGGGAAAATCACCAAATAATCAAATATATGTAACTTAAATTTTCATTATATGTATCTTTACTCATTTCACCGCAAAACTTATACGATAGGTAAATTTCTCAAAAGTGTGAATTTTGATATGTGATTAATTCCCCAATTATAAGAAAAATGATAATGACATTGAAACTAGGTTCAGGTCACGACCAACCTCTTACCTCCCCAACTTCTTACTTGGGTAGTGCAAGTACGCGTTCTAGCTAAAATATAAATTTGAGACAGCTTTTTGCCAAGTGGAAAGAAAAGAATAGTTACGATGCTCGATCCAATGTTTATAATATTTTTATAACCACTCTACCTTCAACTATAAATACCATATTAGACTTCTCCTCTACCATCACACATCTTTTGTAACACTAATCTATTTTCCCAAACCACTTTTAAAATAGTCTTGCAATAGTTACATATAACAATATGAAGAAGTCTCACGTTTTGCTTCATCTGCTTGTTCAAGTCATTGTCCTTTTACCTCTTCTTTGTTTATCTGATGACTTTGTTAGCTCTAGAGCTACTTATTATGGCAGTCCCGATTGCAAAGGAAATCCTCGTACGTATTTGAATCATTTTTTTATATATATTTGAGTATATTGATTATTTTATTTTTATAATATTATGAAGCATGATTAGAAAAGCTAGATGCCTACATTATAGGGAACAACTCAATAGTCAATGTCACTATTAAGGTTAACAAATTATTATTTGTATGTAACATCTACGTCTAAATATATGTATATATGAAAATGATTCCATTAAGTCTATTATTTGATTCGATCATTACATTATGATTAGTATTTAGACTTTTATACAATAATCCGTTGGTAAAAAAAAATTGTTGATGAGAAAATGGATAATTACTTATTATTCAGGAGGAGCATGTGGGTATGGAGAACTTGGAAGAGATATCAATGATGGTGAAGTGAGTGGTGTTTCATCGCGACTATGGAAAAATGGAGCCGGCTGTGGTGCTTGTTACCAGGTTTACATATATTAATCTAATCTGATATTACATCCAAAACCTTATGCTATATACTGTGTCATTAGACTATCATTAATACACTAAATCATTAACTATTAATTATTAAAAGGTGAGATGCAAAATACCTCCACACTGCAATGAGGAAGGAGTATACGTAGTGGCTACGGACTACGGAGAAGGAGATGGTACGGACTTCATATTTAGCCCTAAGGCGTATGGACGTATGGCGCGACCCGGCACAGAGTTTCAGCTCTACTCTTTTGGTGTGGTTGACGTTGAATACCAAAGGGTCCCTTGCCGGTACGGAGGGTACAACCTGGTGTATAAGATCCATGAGAAAAGCTATAATCCCCATTATCTTGCTATCCTTATCTTGTACGTTGGTGGTGTCAACGACATCCTCGCCGTTGAAGTCTGGCAGGTAATTGATAACTTTTAACAAACATAATTTATAGTTTCTGAGGATGTTTAGCTATAGTCAACACCCTTTTGAACTTTACTTTAACACAATGTATTCCGCAAACGCTCGGTCCTGAAATTTTATGACCAAAGACTATTTAATAAAAATTAACTTTAATACTCCTATAATTTTTTTTAAAAAAATAATATATCTATTTATATTAACTCTAAAAAATTTAGGGGGTCAAATAACACGATCAATGTTTCAGTTCGCTATGTCCGGCTTTCTGTTAACAATTTCTCAAAGTATAGTTGTAGGCAAAAGGGTTTTGACGTTTTGTGAGTAGATTTGAACATGACTATATGATTCAGGAGGATTGCAAAGAGTGGAAACGCATGAGAAGAGTGTTTGGAGCGGTTCATGATTATCAGAATCCACCAAGAGGCACTCTCTCTTTGAGGTTTTTGGTCTATGGAAGCGCCGGTCTCAATTGGGTCGAATCGCAGAACGCTCTTCCAGCAGATTGGACCGCAGGAGCCACCTACAACTCCAACATTCTACTTACTTGATTCCCCTGTTCTCATCTCTTTATTGATAGTGTGTTTATATAAATACGTATGGTTTTCTCTATGTTATGGCTATATACATAATTAAATAATGCCCTCTAGACTAAAGGATAATCATTGTAGATTCATATAACTATGTAATGTGTGTAGTCAAGAAGATTGTAAGGATTTGTAAGGTTTTGGTTGGTGGAAAATTAAATAATGATAAAACTTAATTAAAAATTTTATATGCTCATTTTAACATACATCATGATCATATTGGTCAGTCAATCAAGATAACTTCTATCATGGTCAGTCGATCAAATACATCACGATGTCATGTTTTTCTCTAGGTTTCTTGATATGATTCTGATGCGCTAAGCTTGAATTTTTCGGTGGATTTTTGAGAGCCTATGAACTCCAACAATGCCATTAAGCTTTCAAGTATACACGAATTTGAAACCTATGCACTTCAGTCTTCAGCATTGGGAGGTGTTTAGTTTCTAGTTACGTATTTGATAATACTAGTAAGATGGAAGTAATGTGTAAGAAAAATATCTTCCAGCGAGGCTAATACATTGGAAAATGGTAGGGGTGATTGAAAAAGACAGTCATGTGAGCGTCTCTTTCTTTTTAGCTGTCCTCTTGGGTCGGACTTATCCCTATTCCCTACAATTTTATCCGCTTCTCATTTTCATAATTCTTCCATTCTCAAATTCAACATAACATTTAAAAAATCATTTTTTTCTTAAATAAAAAAATGTAATATAGGAAATTCCAAGACCACAGCCTCTTGTTCCTTATAGATATGCGATGCTTACCAATGACATACAGCTTGCAATTTTAGCCTTTTCCTTGGTTCGTAACACTATTATTTCTAGTACGAAAAAGTAATATTCTTATAAACATGTCTCAGTAACGTTTCTTATTTGTTAAAGTTAATTACCTCGAGTGTGTATACATACATACAGACAAACGTTTATCTCTTTTATCTCTTTTCTTGTGATCATATACGTTGATATCATCGACTAACCACGAGATATATATTGATAATATTGTCTGTAGTCCTCGCGACAATATTTATGTCTGATGAGTTACGCTAAGAGCCCAAGATGTAAGAACGCAATGGTGTGTGGAAATTTGGATAGACCATATGAGTTAACATCACATACACCAACTAGAGTCAACGATAGATTGATAAAGCAAACAAATGTCTGAATCGTACATATCAAACACAAACTCAAATATTATAAAACGATGAAAACTAATGGCTCGAAAAATAATGAAAGTAAATTACACGAAAACGACGGGGACCAGTTCAATAATAATCTCAAACAAGGAGCAAATGGGCTGCAACAAGGAAAGAAAGTGCTACGACGTCGATTCTGACATTGAAAGATCCGGAATCCGGCGAGGACATAGCCGGTGGCATGGGTCCCGGTCCTGGAGAAGGAGAAGATTCCATTGCTGGCATCGGTGGCGAAGCCATATCGGGGACTGATGCTGGGCTAGGGCCTGGGCTCATAGGAGTAGTTGGTGGACTCATTGGGCTTGAAGATGGAGTCATTGGCATCATAGGTGGTGTAGCCATGGACATTGGTGGTGGAGCCATAGGCATAGGCGGTGGAGTCATTGTCATAGGTGGTGGAGCCATGGGCATAGGTGGTGGAGTCATAGGCATAGGTGGTGGAGTCATGGGCATAGGTGGTGGAGTCATCATAGGCATAGGTGGTGGAGTCATCATAGGCATGGGAGAGCCGCCGCTAGGCATTGGTGGCATGGACATTGAGCCAGAAGGAGCCATCATGGGAGATTGAGCTAAAGAGAAGGGGATTAAAACCATAGTCAATGTGAGCAAAAGGAGAGCTTGTGAAGAAGCCATCATGGGATATTGAGCTAAAGAGAAAAGGGTTGTGTGTTGAATAGTGGTTTATGTAAAGTGATATATAGAGAGATGTGAGAATTGTCAAAGAGTGAGCGAGAAAAGTAAAGGTTTCTTTGAGCTGTTGGGGGGTATATGTTAGAGAGAGAGAACCAAATGCTGAAGTACCCTCCTATTAGAGATTATTTGTTTTTAAATTTTGGACCGTTGGATATACTGTGTGACACGTACTAGTCGATGGATATTGTACGAGATGCTGATTTATTTTCCTCCACATATATGAAAAAATAAAGAGGAAAAATCCAAAGTGAAATCTCTTTGTAGGTACAGATAGAATAATCAATAGACATGAAAACGGGGAATTATAATATCTTTTATTTTTATTCGTTGTATAAATTATCTTATTTATAGTGGAACCACCAATCCGATTCATGGGTTGGTTTTAAGGGACCGTCAACATTATTAGAGCGGGCATAAATGATGATTGTTAGACTTTATATGCTAGAACGATGTTTGTTTATTTTTTTTCTGCAATACTTTTATAACCAAGTCAATATATATCCTATAATATCATCAGAACAAAACAATTTAATAGAAAAAGATGTAAAGACGATAATGCTACATTACAAAAGAAAAAACAAAGAGGGACCATTTGTGTTGTATTTGGTCTGACAGCCTAATAAGCTCCACAGCCAGTTTTATGTCCGCACCCACGGTTCCTTTGTCTCTCACGAGTACTATTTGGCCCTCATTCAGTGTTTATATATCTTTTACATAATGGTGTTATACCATCACAAGAGGCAGATAAAAGGAGGGACCAGTGTATAGCAAGACTAAACATTCGATTGGGTCTCCAAAACTAAATTTCAAGTGGTTAACATGTATTATTCGGTTTTCAAATTGATTAAACATATATGTATTGATCATTAGCATTCAATCCTATATTAGCTGTTTTAAGTCCAATAAACATTTGGCTTGGTATTGCACATATGTTACCATTAATGCACTAGTTTCACATTTATATAAAACGAATTTACTTCAAATCCACAAGGAGGTTTTAAGTTAAATCGACTAGTGAATATGATCTGCGTCAGAATAGCGACCATTAGGACACTTTGATCAAAATGTTTTCTCTTAATGCACTCATCCAGAAAATTAGGTGAGATAAAGAAGGGCAGAACAACACTTGAATTGACTGTATGTCTCTAGTCATGGGCATATTATCCGAAACCTGAAAACCGAACCGAAAAAACAGGACCAAAACCGGACCAAAAATTACAAAAACCAGAACGGTTCCTATATTTCTAAATCCGAAAAATCGAAACCGAACCGGGACCGAACCGGAACCGAACCGAGAACCGAACGGGTACCCGAATATTTTGAATATATTGAATTTTTTTATTACTTTAAATTTTAATATATGTAAAATATAATTTATAAATAAAAAATATCTAGAAAAATCCGAACTACCCGAATAACCCGGATATATTTTCGGTTTTTTCCGGGTTTAGCTCGAATTTTCGGGGGTTTTTTGGTTTTTGGGTTTTAAACCCGAACCAAATCCGAATTATTTGTAATACGGTTCTATTTGGGTTTTATAAAGAAATAGAAACCCGACCTGAACCCGACATTATCCGAACCAAACCGATCCGAAAAATGTCCGGTTCCTAAACGGTTCCTAAACATCCCAAACCGAATAACCCGAAAACTGAATAAACCGAACCGACCCGAACTGAAAACCCGAATGCCCAGCACTATATGTCTCTCTCTCTCTCAACACAAATAATGGCGCCTATAAAACATAGTTGTATGGGCTCACTTGTTAATGGGCCTGCAATGGCATGAGGCTGTAGTCCACCTGGCAAAAATATGCGCGGCAACATTTTTGTACAAAACACTCAAAAAGCAAACGTCACACGTACCGCATGTGCCATCATAACCTTCTCTCTCCGAAAGGCGCATAGGAACCTGCTTAAGCTTCAAACGAAGTAGATATTATGCTTCTAGAGAATGTCTTGTATGAGGCCTGTGGAAAAGAATGTAAGCATAAAACTTTTAGCAACTCAGAGAATCCATACAAGAGTAGGAATCATCTTTATAAGGGAAGTCACAGTTTTCTCCGGGGTCATATAAAAGAATGACACTTTTAGCGGTTATTACAAACACATAGAAATCTCCGACAAGGTCTGGTTCAGACAACAGATAACATGAGAAATTAAGGTTTTGTCTGTCTTAAACATGTTTCGTAAATAAGAAGACGACGGATAAAAAGATCAAGTTGTAGTCTTGTAGACCAAAAAAGAGTGTATTGTTTTATTACACCAAAACTATTACACAACTAGCAATCAAGTGAAGCCATGTATTGAACAGATGTAAAGGATAATGTCGAAATGAAGAAAAGAATGTGCGCTTTTGGATATGGCCGAAAAAGCGGCTGAGCAAAATCACCTTTAGTGATATTTTTATATGTATTAGGAAATGATACGTGTAGTGTGCACATACTTTTGTAACATTTTAAAAAGCTAGAGTGATATGATGCTGGGGTTATTTTTATATGTAGTAGTAAATGATACGTCTAGTTTTGACTTGGTTAAAAAAAACTACCTCAGTAGCAATAACTGTTCTACAGTGTAATAAAAACTTATAAAGTGACTCTATATGTAAATGACTTTATTTTATATTATTTCTCGATTATATAGCATAATATTTTATTATGTTATTTCATAAATCATTTTATTTTATCTCATTTCTTACCAATAAAATATTTAAATATGAAAAATTCAAACAAAAAATTCAAACAAAGTTCATAAACTCTTCTACTATTTATTTAACATTAATAAAGTATAAATATGATTGGGATTTTCATGTTCGAATATCTACTATTAAAAATATTTTACATTTGAATATTGTAATGACCTTTTGATGCTAAAAATAATGTTTTATTTATAAAAGAAAATTACCATTTATTAAAACAAACACAAAAGTCTTCTCCATTACACAACTTTATCATCGGCACATAGTACAACAAAAACATTTGGATTTAACTGGCCAATTGCGATAGATATATCATAACAAATAAATAAAACACAGAGGTTTTTCACCACCAAATAATAAAATAAAATATCATAAAGATTAAAGAATAGAAGCCAAAAAATTCAGAGCTCATGACGACGGACTTGGCAAAACGTCTCCGTAATCAAGAACAGAACTACGGTTGCGTCTCAAAGACTTTCCTGTATACAAAACCTTGACGTTGGACCGTTGCTCATCCAACAGCTTTCTCAAACTCCGTTTCGCGTTTGTTCTGAACGGACAGTTCGAAGCTAAAAACCCGTCGACTAAGTGCAAGTAGGCCTCCAAGTCATGACAGCACGCCACGTCAGCGTTAGGTTTCAAATACGGAGACATCTTCATGTCCACGCGCAGCTCAGCTCCCACGTGCGAGTAAGCCCATGGATTGTTCCTCTCCACCATCTCCCTTATACCCCCGTTATTACGATTCTGCCCCTGCTTGTTCTTATCATTATCGGCGAATATTCCGGGAACTTTCGTCACCACGTCCTGGCTGTTCACGACGCGGAGGACTTTCACTCCTTTCGAATCCAGCCGATCGGCGAACTCCCTGTTTCCGACGCGAGGTCCGCCGAAGGAAAATACCGACACCGGAGGCGCGTGCGTAACACGCTCCGCGATATCGTCGGCGGCTAGGAGAGCTATGGCGGCGCCGAGGCTGTGTCCAGTGACGCTTATGCTCAGCTCCTCTCCTGCGTATAGATCGACGAGCCTGCTGATCTCCGCGACCAAAGAGTCGGCGAGGCTAGGCGCGTGTTGGCTACCCGTTGTGTAGAGGCTGTTGAATCCGCACTCCACCTTGGGCCGAGTCGGGTCGGATGGATCGGGTTTGGGCTCGGGCATCGAAACGAGATTCGGCCTGAAATTCTCTGACCACTCGAGCAACGTGGCGGTTCCGCGGAGCGCGATGACGATCTCCCTCCTCCCCATCCGTCGGATCTCCTTTGGATCTTCGCAGACCGCCACGTACCCAACCCAGCTCGTCTGCTTAGTCATCCACCTTAGATCAGGTGCCACGTCATCAATCCACTTAGGCAAACGAACTGATGATGTGGCGTAAAGACTCTTCGTTACTTTGTAAGACCCGTCTGGTAAGGCTACGTCTCTCGGCGAACCTTCCGGGTCCGAGTGAAACCCTTGGTAAGCCGCCTGCACAAACTCTCCGTAACGGACAAGCTCTCGCCTGAGATCCTCGTCTAGTGGATCCAGCAACCCGGCCCAGTTGTTCGACCCGTGTAGCTCCCGCCATTTAGACCCGAGTTTATTCTTCGGCGAACGCTCTTCTGATGATTTCGAGAGAAGCCTTTGAAGCCGCTTCAGATTCTTGGGGGACATTTCGTCGACGGCGGCTTTCATCTGAGGCCAGAGTCTCGCCAAGTTCAAACCTCCGAGTAACGTCGTCGTCTTGTCTTGGCGAGAAGATACCTTGTTGTTGAAGTTTTCTATAGAGTTTGACGAGGTCTTGAGAACATTCTCTAGGTTTCTGAGATGTTCTCGGTTGTTTTTAGTCGCCGGAAAAACAGAAAGTGGCTTTGTCGGGATGAAGGTCGAGGTTTGAGTACTGCATGTGAAATGTCTGCGTTTCGCGTGGAATAACTCGACGTTAGGCGTAAGTGTCTGCATGAGCGATTGAGTAGAGAGAGTTTGTATAGGAGAAGACCATAGATGCCAAAAGAAAGTATGTTCGGGTATTTAAATAAACATCATGGTGGCGGCTGTCACGTAATTTGGATTTTTATTAGCCTTGAGTTTTGAAAGTTATTATCATTTTGACCTTCGTTTGTTTGACTTGACTTTGTGTTTTGTTTGATTTGTTTTCCGCCTTCCTATTTTTAAGGAATATTGAAATTCTAGGAATGTTTTGGCTGGCCATTTTCTAGGATATTTTAGACCGTTTCCGTTACTACTAGTCTTTACAAGTTCCGTGTGTTCTAAAGAAAAAGGTCTTGCTATTTTTCTTGGAACATGCAAACGATACAAAATTATAAACTACAAATGGTACTTCGATGGGCAGTGCCGCCATTACTGCTTTTACTATTGTAATCTTAAAAACAAAAAAAATACAATTACGTACGGTATATATGAATGTTGCATTGGTTACTAGTTACTTTGTAAATGCATGAGTTTGTAACATAATGTGACCGAAATAAATTTTTTTTCCTTTTTAAAAGTACTAGATAGGATATATATTTTAAGAAACACACAAATTTGAACTTAGTTGAAGCTAAACGAAAAATAAAAGTGACAATGCAGTTATTCAGAACTACTATATTATTATATGAATACAGTTGTTTTGCAGTTTCCATGGATGAGTCTGACTTAACGGGCAGTATAAACTTGAATTAGATAGAGTAGATCAGTTTTGGTCTATTATGCCGTCTTCCTATATTCTAGGATGGCTGGAATGTGTCCTATAAAGGGTACAATCAAAATCAGTATGGCACAAAAAGTAGTAAACCGTCTGTTTGTTATAAGAGATGAAAAGTTTGCCAGGAAAAACCACAAATAAAAAAATTGATGTGTGCTTAAAAGTTAGTATATTATGATCATTGTTTTGTTTTTAGTTAGTTAAGTAGTACTGAATATCCGGATTACGTTGTAGTGTCCGACTAAGCATGGACATGAGCACATTCCTTTGTTAAAATTAGTTTCCGATTGTATTTACAAAAGTGTTTTTGACAAATAATATGGGCTTAAAAAGAGACAGAAAAAAAAAGAATAAATTCACATATTTTGGTCTATATAAACATTCTAAGAACCAGTAACTAACGGTTCTTTTGTTTTAATTTTAAAATCTAAACTAAACAATAAAAACACCGCGTAGGATATAAAGTAGTAACTTTGACAAACTAAAGGATTATCTATCTATTGTGTAATGTAGTTGGTCAGCTGATTGAATTTATAATTTATATTATATATATATATATTGTACCAACCGATTGTACTTGCGTACTTTTACGAACTCTAGGTATGTTAACATAATAACAAAAGAAAAACAATCGTTTAGGTGTGAAAGTGACAAAGTCAATGCAGTACGTTAGACAACCTTGGTCAATCGTGGTTAATTTCAAGGTTATTGCATTTCAAACAAGTTTGTAAATCATATTCATAGCATCATATATATTATATTTTATGGGAACAGTGGAGCTTTCTCTCTCAGCTCTATTCCCTCTCTAAAATATTTTACATAGAAGAGAGAAACTCTCGAGTTTTATTCACCGGATCTTAATCCGATCTACTCTCCCGTGCATCGGACTTTGACTCTGAGAAGAGGTAGTTTCTTCAGTACCATCTTCGCCGAATTTTGACTCCGGAAAGCAGTTGTTCATACAACACCGATTTCGTCATTTTTTCCCGATTTTTTTCCGATTTTTGTTCGATCATCGTTTATGTGGTCCTCTGTTTCAACCGTCTCTTCATCTGACTCTTAGATTGCTCTTTCCTTGTGTGGAGTGTTTCATTTTCAAGTTTATCAATATAATAAAAGATATATGATCGATTATGTAGGAAAATCGAAGATTGTTAGGTCGGTTGTAGGCAGTTAAGTTATCTTTACTGAAACGATTGATCCGTCGGATTAGAATTTTCGATTTTGATTGGGTTAGGGCTGTTTTATTTGAATGGCTTCTTCTCCGGTTAGTCTTCTGGAGCTCCGTCGTCGTGGCTCCTTTCTAACACCCGAGGAAGATGGTGGATCCTTATCTTGACGCGTGTTTCTCAAACGCTAGCGTTAGAACACGTGGTGGGTGACTGATCTTTTCTTCTCCAACGGTTTTCTTTTGTTGGACTTAGATCATCTCCAACCCCACTTCATTTTTCACTTTTTGCTTCATTTTGAAGTAAGTTTTGCTCTAATCCTACTTCATTTTTGGCTTCAAAATGAAGCAATAAACAGTGTTGCTTCAAATTTGAAGATCTACTGTACATATCTTCATTTTTGGAAGATGAACTTTTTCATTATAAATTGGTCCTTAACTTTTATTTATTTTTATCTTTTGCCAAAATAAACTATATGCTTTAATATAATCCAATTAATTTCAAAATTTTGACTATTATTTTTATCTAATCAGATGTATATATTAAAAACATATGAATATTTGTTTTAAGAACTGTTTAACTCGATTTAAAAGAATCAAAGATAAATAAGCTCATTTTTTATTCTAAATACTTTTGTTAATCAATTGTAGAAAAAGTTATATATAGTGTTTTTATACAAATTATGATGTTTTTTGTGTTTGTTTATTCATGTTATGTAATAAACTCATTATATGAGAATATTAAATTTATATTAAATAATGATTATGTTGGATTATTGTTAAAACAAAATAGTTAGGTAAAATAAGTAAATATAAAAAAGTATAAGGTGTCTATTGATAATTAATGATAAAGTGGAGATGGAATATACTTAGAATATTTCTTTTATAAGAAAGAAATGAAGCAAACCATTGGAGTGAATGTTACTTCATTTTTTTTTTCATTTTGAAAATAGTGAACTTTTGAAGATAAAAATGAAGCCAACCATTAGAGATGTTCTTATGGCTTCAAAAGTATTATATAGACTGGCCTTTGTGTTAGACTTTTGTTGTTACGATTGTTTTGTGATGATAGGAGTTTCAAGGCTCCTAATCAAATGTTGTAGATTAAAGGATGTCAAACCAATCCTAAGTGATTATGATGCAAAGAGAATGTAAGACCATGCTTAATCTAAGTGCTACCAGTTTTTGAGATGATTTTAAACTAGATTACTACCTAAAATGCAATAAAAGACAAAGCTTTCTTTCTTATAAGAAGGGAGAATTCATGGGCTATAGGAATTGATCTTGGGTGATCAAGATTCAACCTAAAGGTGTCAAATGTTGGGCTCCTAATCAAATGTTAGGATATCATTTTGCTCATTTTTGAACCTTTGTTTTATTTTGTAAAGCTCTGTCTATTTAGACTTTCACTCATTGAATAAAATATCAAAGAAAAAAAATTATATTTTATGGGAATTAATAATGTAGTTCTGTTTGGTGACAGAATTAATATTGTCAACAGTAGAGTTTCCACCTTTCGTATAATTTGGTTTTAATTTCTAATTGTTTAAAGACTTTTTAATCCCACAAAAACTATAAAAAACAATAAATTGGAAGACCACATGATCAATTAAACTTAACCTTATATTGCAGACTAATTAAACTTACCCTTATATTGCAGACGTATTACGCATAGTAGTGACATCTCTGTGGTCCAAACTGATCAACCTTTCAACATACAAAGAACTTCCGACGTCATAGATTTACGATTTACAGTACTTTGTGTATTCGTAAAGTTTGAATCATTTCTGATTTCTATGATTCACGGGTATTGCACTCAACTGACGTTTCCGAAACGTTTCCCATGTATAATAACTAATAAGTGTCTGCATTGTTTGTCATGATCTTCAACACAAAAATACTAAAATAATCTGTCTTTTTCGTTTTATGTCCTTTTTCTATAAAACTAATTGACTTTCATGTATGTATTAGAAGTAAAAACAGTATTACTGTACGTTTATACAGCTTAGGATGTTTTTTCTTTTTGAGAATTGTTATAGTTTTTGATGTTAATAACCATAACAATATATGCCATCTTGATATACGAATCAGAACTTGTAAAGTAATACTAGATTTTGACCCGCGCCTTCTAAGCGCGGATTTATTTTTGAAATTAAATAAATTCTTCTTATATAAGAGATAATGTATAGGTTTGAGTATATTTACCAGAGTGCATTGAACTGTACCAAACTGGAAAAAAACTCAAAATTAAGCTGAATTTCATAAATAATCGAACATAGAAAAAATAGAAACCAAAGTAAGGACCAAATGAGTATTTAAAATTTTAAAATACAAATTATATACCTATTAAACATAACTAAACCATTAAAAATTTATACTATTAATAAAATTATATGTGGTAATGATCACATTTGAATAATTTGTCATATATCTATATGGATTTATTGTTAGAGCAATTATATAATAGACTATAAGAGAATAATAAATGAATTCATTTAAATTATGTAAAGTATTTATATAGTTTGAAAAATATAAGTTAAGACCAAATAAATAGTTAAGTCTAGTGAAATGGTCCAATAACCTTGTTTAAGTAGATTTTTAGGAATGATTCCTAGTATAGATAACTTGCCTCAAATTCTATCTCCTGAGAAGCTTGAGACTTTCTTAAATTAAAACAAAAGTGTCTCATGTTAAAACTTAAAACCTTGAATATTATGAGATCAGCCGCGTTGCACAAAAAAAAAGAGATGAGCCGCATGCCTAAATGGATTTAATCTGTGAAGTGAAATTTCTATAAGCCCTTTATGGCCTACTATATTCGCAGATATTTTATTCAATTATTTTGCACCGTAAAAGCTGAGCTGATGTGTCAGTTAATCAGTCACACAGTGATGACATGACGTTAAAAAGATAGAACATTCACCGGACATTCAATCTATTACTAGTATTTTTGCACCGTATCAGTCACAAAACGATAAGAGATTACGAAAATGGAGACGTCACTTGTACTTCCGATCGTTGATATTTCTTCACCGGACAAAATCACCACTGCACGGTTGATTCGCCGGGTTCTTATTCACATCTCTCTCTATCTCTGTTATTTGTTTACAAGAGTCAGAGTAGTAGTAGTAAATGACAATAGTAGTAAGTGACGGTGATGATAGGGCTCCTATCATAGGAGTCATATGCCTAGTACCTATAGCATCAATTGACGAAAATTGAGGTGTTTGTTTGCTTGAGTGTTGAGATCATGTCTCTATACTAATAAACTGTTTGATGTTATTTGTCTGTGTTATATAAGGCATGTGTGGAACATGGATTCTTCTATGTTAAAAATCATGGCATCCCGGAAGAATTGATGGAAGGGGTTTTCAGGGAGAGCAAAAGATTCTTCAATCTCCCACTAGAGGATAAGATGGTTTCACTACACCGTGATTTTCTCGGTTATACTCCACTGTATGCTGAGAAACTCGACACGTCCTTGACCACCATAGGTTTTGCTCATGTTTTAACATTTTGCATATGGATTTCTGAGCAGATCAGATCCTTAGAGCATGAATATGTTAAGCTAGATGGGTTTCCAACCTAAAACCAATTGGTGCTAAGTGGAGTGGTCTATCCATTTTATATATTGCTAAGGATCCCTTCTAATATCCGATGTGGGACATTTATCCCTAATACGTCCCCTCGAGATGATGGCTCTTTGAGCGTCAATCTCGGAATGTTCGGGGAAGGATCGATGGGCCGACTTTAGGCTGGATCGATAATGGATCGGATTGGACTGCATGGATCGGACTCTGATACCATGTTAAGCTAGATGGACTTCTAACCTAAAACCAATTGGTACTAAGTAGAGTGGCCCATCCATCTTATATATTGTTAAGGATCTCTTCCAATATCCGATGTGGAACATTTATCCCTAATAGATTAATGGAGGGGTTTTTAGAATGGAGTTCTTGGTGGAATATAAGAAACCGTCTCTTAATCTTTAACTAAAAAAACTAACAACTGGTTTTTAAATATTTTATTTAAGAGCTGGTTCTTACCTTTTTAGTTAAAAGTTAAAAGACGGTTTTATATATTCCGTTAAAAACCTCACCCTAAGAACTTTCATAAATCATGCTCCTAAATTCATCATTTATGGGATTTGAAACAGTTACTAAACAATTCGTATATATATATTTTAACAACTAAAATTTAATCTCTTTAAGAATTCTATAATCACCAAAACTTAAAGCAATATACCCATGACCGGTTCATCTTTCTTTGTTAGGTGATTCCAAGGAAAGCTTTTTTCTTGGCTCTTCAGAAGGCGTTCGCGGTCAGTGTTACCCAAATCAATGGCCTTCTGAAAGTATTTTCTTGCTACCTGTTCTGTTCATAGGTTTTTATCCAAATATTTTTGTCTTTACCTCTCTCACTGGTTATGTGTATTGTGAAGATCTCTTGCCATCATGGAGGCAAACCATGGAATGTTACTACAAGAATGTAATGTAAGCATTTTTCCCTCTTCTGCAAAGTTTATCTTAAACAACACACTGCCACCGCGTCTCGGTCTCAATTCCATTTCAAAAGTTAGTTAGATTTCGACCTTGATGGTAAGGCTAAAATATAGTCTATCGTAGCCACTTAGATCGCAGGTTTTCGTGTATTCTTAAAATAATATTATTTTCAACTTATTTTTATCTCTTTGAGCTTCCATATTCCTTTCCTAGATCAGTTTGCTAGTTGCGTTTAATATATTGCTTCGCTGCTTTAAGGTCCGTGGGTAGAAAGTTGCTCGGCTTGGTTGCCTTGGCATTAGATTTAGATGAGGACTTCTTCATTAAAATTGGAGCCTTGAATGATCCTGCAGCAGTTGTTCGGCTCATACGCTATCCAGGTATGTCTGTGCATCAAATTCCGGTTAATTCTGTTAAGACTGAGATCTTATAACATAGCAGAGGCACATTTATCCAAAACAAAATGTAATCAGTGGAAACTTGAAACATATTCCAGGAGTTGGAGTCAGGTTTTGATCTCTTCTCCTCTAATGATGATTATAGGTGAAGTGATTTCATCGGATGTAGAAACATATGGTGCCTCAGCTCACTCAGATTATGGAACGGTCACTCTTCTTTTGACTGATGAAGTTCCAGGACTTCAGGTAATTATGTCTCTTGATTCTTGTCATCATGCTATTTCTCTTAGTAGTTAGTAACCTTATGTCCTTACACTGTCTGTGAACTCTTAGGTTTGTAGAGACAAATCGAAACAACCACGCACTTGGGAAGATGTTCCTAGACTCGGAGGGTAAGTCTAGCTTCTACCTAACTTGATTTTGTAGGTCTGTTGATTAGAAACAATTGTTGAAAAATTCTGGGACTTCGTTAACCCTAGGGCGTTTATCGTCAACATTGGTGATTTGATGGAGAGATGGACCAACGGATTGTTCCGGTAAACTTCCAATTTTCTTTATTAGTATGGAAGTGAGTTTGGTTTCTGGGTTTTGTCTGAATGAAACATGTCGTGTTTTCTTGTAATGGAAGTTTAGGTCTACGTTGCACAGAGTGATGCCGGTGGGAAAAGAGCGCTACTCGGTAACTTCTTCTTTTTTTCTAATTAATATACAAATTGTTAAAATTTTGTGTCAAAACAATTAGTCTAAGTAGAAGTTTTTTTTTTTGGATAGGTGGCGTTCTTCTTAGTTCCCAATCCAGATTGTAATGTAGAATGCTTGAAGACTTGTTGCAGCGAAACTTCTCCTGCAAGGTATTTGAGAAAAAACTTTACTGAATCTCAGTCCAATTGTTTTTTCAAATATTTGGATCATATAACTCCTCGTCTCTATATGGCGCAGATTCCCGCCTATACTCGCCGGCGACTATATTAAGGAGCGTTTCAGGATAACCTACGCCACTTAGTCCTAGTGTCTTTTATGATTATATTATGTGATGTAATAAACTTCTACCTTATGCATGAAATATGGTATAAAAATACAAATATGTTCTAGAAAAAGCTCAACTGTTTGTAGTTTAAATTTTATTTTCCTCCAAAACTTTCTATTTTAGAAAACACTAAACTGTTTTATTGAATAATGAAGTGGCCATTTACTTTTGAAAGATTGCTTTATCTAAAGAAATATGACAAAAGAAAGAGAAAATCAGCCCGGGTATACTTCAAAGTTCAAACCATCTTTGGAGGTCTGCTTCGAACTTGTGTGTAACCAAGTGGTTAAGGATAATATTAGTTTCATATAGTTTTACTAATGTATCAAACTAGAGATATTATCCAATGTATACAACCTGTCTGGGTAGAAGAAGTACCAAACTGCATATGTGTATAGAGACGCAAAATAGATATGAGGGCTGTTCGTTTGGTTGTCGCAGGTACCGGCGGCAGCGGCAGCGTCAACATTCTGCGTCAACTCTTGTTCGTTTCGTTGACGCAGAAAGCTGCGTCTGACGCCGCGTCCGAACGCTGCGTCCGAACGCTGCGTCCGAACGCCGCGTCCTGCGGCTGATGCCGATAAAACTTGCGGTCGCAATATAGTATGCGGCAGCGTCAGCGTCTGCAAAACGAACAACAACTGTTCTCATTGACGCTGCCGCCGCCGCCGACGCTGCCGCCGCCGCTGACGCCGAAACCTGCAGCAACCAAACGAACAGGACTATGAATCATATGATCACTACATCTCCCTATAAAAATATACCTATATATGTTTTATATATATATGTATTATCGGCTGATTCAATAGATTTCAAAAAAATACATTTAATACTATATAAAAATTAGATATCACATTATCTGACTTGGGTTGGGAATGACTTCTGACTAATATCAAATATAACCAAATTGTATGTTACTAAACTACCATATAAATTGCATGGATCAAATCTTAATCTAAGCCGACTAAGTACTGTGTTTCTTCACTGAACTTAAATACAAATTAGACAAGTTTACACTGTGCCCAAACTTAACCTTACCAATAAATTACCACTATTTGGTTAAATACACATACTTGTATTATACCTATACGATCATTTACGAATAGTCTGTTTCTAGTAGCAAGATAGGCAATAATAAAATTGGCAGAGAATACCTTGTCCAGAGCAGCTAAATCGACACCTTTCTTGCTTTAAACTAGTTTTGGTGGCGGACAAAATTTCCCATTTATATATTAAAAAGCTTTTGGATCCGACCTAAATAATTAAATACTTCATATTGTTGGAAAATATGGATGGACCATCAAACTTTCGTTATGATAATTGCAATGACCAATAGAATTGGAAGTCCGCTATGTAACTAATACAGCAATATATTGTTTATGCAAAGTTTGCAGGATTGGTTCCTTCAAATTCTCTTTTCAGGATTGTGCTTTGTTTTCAATTAGCATCATTTCCCCACAGAACAAGCCTTTGTTCAAAAAAAAATCATTTCCCCACGGAAAACTTTAGACCTTTATATTTATCACGCATTTAATAGCCGAATTTGTAGGTGAATAAATATACTGCAAAATAATGCTAGGGTTGTCTAACTTGTATTCCTGTTTAACAAACCATACTGTTGTATTAATTAAAAAATGGCATTCATCTTTCATTTTCTAATGGTTAGTTGTTAAAGTGTTTAGGAATTATGACATCCGAATTAATTTACTCTGTTATATTTTCATCATCAGCCTAATTTGATTTTACATATATATATAAGAACATACAATTTTAGGGTTAGTACAGAACTGTATCTGGTATGCATGTATTTATAGTCTATGCATGGGATACGGTTTAGAATGTTCCAAAATAAATTGTACATTTCGCATATTTTGTGTGTATGTAATTTTAATACGATCGGTTTCATCGATTTGACAATATTGTATTTTCAGATTAGTATATAGATATCCAGTCTTAGATGTTTTCTAAGTGGAAAGACTAATTCCGAAGATGAGCATGCAACCTCTTGGTTTTAGAATTGTAATTTTAGTGTTACATTTTATTTCGTCGTATAAAGCGTCAAATGGACCCCACGATCAAACTAATACGTAACTTGCTCCCTCTAAATTATGAGTATACATTTTCGACATCATACTTTTGTACATGTACATAACGTGTATATATGTCGTTTTGCGTACGTGCATCGTCCGGAGCAATCTTCTACACAATTTCTTGACTAAAAATGTCTCATAAATTAAACTAAAAAAATAAATTATATTCGCAAGTGTCCAAGTGCAAAATATAATTTGTAGACGGTCTAAACAAACTCTAAGAGCACGTCTAACAATAAGTACAAGAGAAATTGTAAATATTTTTTTAAAAAAAACAATAAAATTAAGAGAGAGTAGACAAAAAATTTCTAAATTTAAAAGTTTTTAGAATCTATTAGTAACCTCAAAATACACATGTCATCATATAAAGAAAATTAGTGTTTTTATTAACTTAAAAAAATATATATATAATTGACTAACTAATACTATTTTTTTGAAATTTATATGGTTTCTTATCATTGGAGTTGTTCTAAAACTGACCGTTGTTAAAAACTGTTGTCCCATTTATGGTAAATTTATCGTGCTGTCCAAAAATATATATGGTTGAAAAAACTGATTTCAAAACACCATGTGCCACAAACACGAGTTTTAGCTTAGCTCTGATCCCAAATCTTCTTTGTGAAAAGGACTATTTGAAAGGATTTTCGCCACGTCTCCATAGCATATCATCGGGGCCAGTTGAGGCCAATGGCAGGACCGTAGGAGGGTTGATCTGATTTTGCGCGACATTTCTGGTACGTGCAGTCTTTAGCATCGTCTTGAAGGCCTTTTGACTTTAATACCTTGCAATTTTACCGATTTCCAACACTTTCGTTCCTGAGTTTTCCGTAAGATCAGTTAACATATTACAACTATCTACCAAACCAAAAACGTTGAATGCCAACCTCGTACTTCCATCTTATTAAAAAAATGGAAAGAGATTTTAACTTCTTTTTTTTGGTCAGCGAGATTTTAATTAGTTAGAACTCCTTTCTTTCTTTTTCTCTCTTTTTCTAATTTTTTTTTTAAAAAAACTCCTCTCTTTTTTTTGTTTCTCTTTGACATTTTAAAAATCTTTTAATTAATTATGGTCATGTTTGTAAAAATCTTTTAATTCAGGTCCTAAATCGCAATTGTTCATTTTTCTGTTATGGGATTGATCAGGTGATCAGATTGTGTGTGGCAAAATTTTTTTTTCTTTTTTGACAGCAAGCATTTACAGATTCATGTTGCACTCTGTAAACCAAATTGGCAATTCCGCATCCATGTGAACAACGAAGGACGTTTGTTTCCTACCACTGCGTGCTAAGCTATCCGCCCATTTATTCTCCGTTCGGGGAACATAAACGATGTCTGAGTTTAAAAAAATTCCTTTCAAAAGCTCAATATCTTCTAAGTAGTTTTCAAATGCTGGCCATCCCTCTGGTTCTGAAACCATCTTCACAATTTATAGTTCGTTTTAGTATTGCGCAACCAATCGTTAGAAAAATTAACGACAATTTTTTTTTTGCGGATTACAGTCGCAGCAACCAAATGGATGTGTCTTATGTTAAATTTTTGTTATGAGCTTCTTTCATTTATTACATAGTATTTTTCATGTAAACTAATATAATAAGTGAAAACGAATGAAATAAGTGATGCACCAGTCAAAAATATATATTTTATTCTAGGTAATATTTTATAGTTTTAACTAATAAGTTTTAAAATAAAATATTTTTATTATTTTGTAACATCTACTATTATTATAAATTCTCATAAACTGCTGAATTAATTAATATATTATGAAATTCATAAACAGAATTAATATAAAAAGCTAGCCAGAACAAGTTCTTGCAAATCAAATATCGCGATTAATCCATCTTACACACAACGATGAAATAGATGAGAAATTTTTTCAAACTAACTTTACACACAAGACATAATTTGCTTCCTTGATCGATCACAACCCCAAACTTCCCTCCTCTTTGGGTTTACAACAATATTTACAAAATATATTTGTTTTGTTTAGTGCTTAAAATCGGACCGGACCATAAGAAAACTGCACACAAATTGTTAATTCTCTGTATACATCTTTTTGGTAGTATGAAAACTGAGATCCAGAAGTTGGAAACGCTATGAATCACTGAACTTATCAGCTGTAGTCTACAACGGAAGAAAGAAATCGTGCTGTTCAAAAGCTTATTCTTGATTGAACGTTTTCTGTTAGTAGGAACATAATTATTAGCAGTCATGTGTTTCACCATCAATAATAGCCCAAGGTAAAAGATATAAAGATCACCATTTGAAAAAAAAAAGTGAAATAGCAGAGCATATCTTGCTTTGCTGCCTCATTTAGTCCGGTCAGGTAAAGAGTTGATTAGACTTACATTTAATTTTTTTATAAAAATAAATAAGGGCTTACAAGGCTACAACCTCGAATTACACTTACATTTAATTTTTTTCCTAATATTTATTGTACGTGTGAAAAACTGAAACTGTCTCTCCTGCCATGAAAAATAACAGATACAAGAGTTATATGCACATGTTGAAAATCGTGACTTTGAAATAGATTTTTTAAAGAACTTCAAAAAGAACAATTCTTTGAAACTTTATTGAAAGATGGCTAACGTATGTCACGATTTTAAACCATATTTTTTAGAAGTGTCTAACATCTCTCTCATACATTTCCTAAAATCCAAACCAGAATTTTTTTATTTTTTTTTTAAAACAAAATTTCATGCATCTTAAAAGAACTCCGCGTGTTTTCATTTAGAAACCAACTAGTAAAGCCCTTAGTCAAAAAAAAAAAAACAACTAGTAGTAAATATAAAAGTATATCTTCTTACATACACTATTAATTTACGGCTCAGTTTATTGTGGACGTAAACTTCTTAACATCTATGTTCATAAACTAATGTATGTTGTTAACTACTTTGATTAATTTTGTAGACCGCCTAACAAACCATTATTGATTCTGTTCAAATTCGATCAGAATAATATAATTTAAATTTACCCGACATAGTTCAGGTGCGTATATTTTTATTTGGAAGGACTAATTAGACTACTCAAATAAACAAGTGTCCAGGTCAAGTCTAAATAGTGAATATTATATTATAAATAGTTAAATACATAAAACAAAGAAATCTAATTACAAAAAAAAAGGATCTTAACGCAGTCAAGGTCTTTTTTTTAGCTTTAGATATTTGATTTATAAATAATAAAAATGAATAAACATACAAACAGAAATAATTGCTTTCGTATTTGGATTTATAAATTAGAAGAGCAAACCAGTCTCTCCTCGCAACTATTCCTACTCTCTCACACCCTAAATACAAAACAAAACTTCTTTGTAATCTTCCGACCAAAACTTGTCTCTCTATCTCTCGTGTTACATTTTCATTCCTTTAGATGCAAGACTCTTCTCTTCCCCGGCCGGAACGTATTCTCCGGTCACCGGCGCCGGAGAAAACCATAAACAGTTCAAAAACTAGAGATGATCAAAAGGGTGTTTCTAAGCATCCAAATTTTCGTGGGGTCAGAATGAGACAATGGGGAAAATGGGTGTCTGAAATCAGAGAGCCAAAAAAGAAATCAAGAATCTGGCTCGGTACTTTCTCCACGCCGGAGATGGCGGCGCGTGCACACGACGTGGCGGCTTTAGCCATCAAAGGAGGCTCTGCTCACCTCAATTTCCCGGAGCTCGCTTGCCATTTGCCGAGACCGGCAAGTTCCGATCCGAAAGACATTCAAGCCGCCGCCACAGCTGCCGCCGTTGAATGGAAACCACCGGAGTCTCCGTCGAGCACGGCCACGTCATCTTCAGTCGCGGACGACGCTTTCTCCGACCTCCCTGATCTTTTGCTAGACGTGAATGATCACAAAGTTGATGGATTCTGGGACTCTTTCCCGTACGAAGAACCTTTCTTCATGGAAAATTATTAGGACAGCAAAGTCCGGCCGGCGAATGATTTTCCCGGTAGTGATGGGACATGGGGTCGTTACGTAAGTTTTGTCTTTATGGGGATTTTTTTGTTTTTTTTTTCTTTTACGTGGAAGTAAGTTTCCAAATGTGTGACATGTAAGTAAAGGTACCGGTTTAATTTTTTTTTTTTTTTTGTAAAATCGAACGTGATTAACAAAAGGTTTTGTTTATTGCGTTGTTATTTCCCAAACCCTTGAATATTTGGGTGGATAATTTATGTAAAGAATTGCGCTACGAATGTCTTTTATACAAATAAATAAACGGTAAATTCGTAATTAAAAGAAGCTGATTTTTGTTTGCTGTTTAACCATAATGTTCTTTTCGTATTCACATAACCATGTTACTTTATTAATATTGTGCAAAAACAAAGAAATTTTTACATGCTGTGGTTTTTACCCAGTGCCGTGCGACAGTGGTGAAAAAAGAAACATTCGCTAATGGCAGCAAAAAATAATTAAAGATCCAAGACATTCGCTAATGGCAGCAAAAAAAAAATAAAGATCCAAGAGCATCATCTGTTCACTATTACCATTCATAATACAACCATTAGAATTTGAGTGTATACAACGAAATCACTATAATAATTTAGATTAAAAACATGAGCCTATTAACAAATACATGGATTTCCTAAGTAACAAACAATGTAAACAACTGTTAAAAACTAATATAATTAGATATTAGTGATTATAGGTCTGAATGTATTTTTGAAATACTAAAGCTAAAGTTGTCAAATTTTATCTTTGTTTGATTATGCCATAAAACATTGAGTAATTTACTTTTTTTTTATCTTAAAATTAATTAGAAAATTTAATGATTAATATTTGATTAATATTTTTAATAAATATAAAAATTTTGTTATATAATTACAGTTTTGTTTATTAGTTTAATTATTATGTTCTTCTCTATTAAAATATCTATTTTTATTTTTATTGTTGAAATTTTTATGATTCGTTTAGGGCAACCATAGATGATCCCACAGTTCTGTTTTTACCCATGTAATTTTGAAAATTTACATCGATGAAGAAATGTTTTCTCTAACTCTGCTTATAATAAGTAAGTTACCCATGTTTTTTACCGATGTAACTCTGCTACATATAGAAAAGTGGTCAATTAGTAGAAGAGATAAACTTTATGGTCTTTCCGGTAGTTTGATTTTCTCCTATTTCGTATAATCTTATTGGCCTGTACAAAGTGGAAAATTAAAGGACCCATTGGCCCATCTGTGGTGTATTTAATGTGTTTTTAGCTCTAGTATTATCATCACGTTCATATTGTATCGATTTTTTTTCTAATTAATGTCTCATACGGTCATACCACTTTACCAAATAAAATAGATATATAATCAACAGTATAAATTCTATAAATTAATATTTTATAAATTAATAAACACTATAAACTAAAAAAAAAAATACTGGTTCCAAATTGAATAGGTTCAAAATATGATACAAACATATGAAATAATAAAAAAATATATATTTTAGAAAATTTTATATAAGTACAAACCAACAGTTATATTGTCTTTATTATATATATTCACAATGATATTATCTTTATATTCCTTAACACTAAATATATATTGATGAGATTTAATAAAATTATATCTAAAACATTCTTTAAATTCGATGAGACATATTTTATATACATCAAATAATATAATAAACCAATATAAATGACAATTTTTTTTAAAAAAATAGTTAATGTATAAACACTAAAATCAAATATTCCCTCTGTTCCTAAAATATTTATATTCTAGAGAAAACTTTTGTTTCAAAAAAAATACATATTTTATATTTCCAATGTAATTTTTATCAACTAATAATAAGAAATTGTGAAGTTCAAGAACATTAATTACATTTCTTAAAATTTTATTGGTTTAAGAATATAAGAAATATAAAATTACAAAAAACTATGTATTTATAGCTAAGTTTTAATATGGTTTATTAAAAAGTGTGAAAATTCTAAAACATAGATCTTTTAGAAATGGAGGGAGTATGTTTTTATTTTAGAAAAAATATATCTTAAAATAGAAAAAATCAAAAAAGGAATTTTTTTGTAAATTTAACAAGTATAAATTAATAAATATCAAAGTTTCAACATTATTAATTTAAACAGTTTTTACTGTATTATATATAGCATAAGTGTTCAAATTATTGAACACATTATGAAACATTTAGATGCTTACTTCATGTTTATGCATGTATAATATTTTTCGTTAGTTAAGTTTGCTTTTTTATTGCTTATTAAATATGCATATTGAGTGCTGACATAAGAATACGTATAGTGTAGCAAATGAATTTTTTTTGTTCTTGGTAACATGTTAAGAGACTGAATGATGCCAATCTTTAATTCTACCGGAATAATTACAAAAGTACTAAAATAAAGGGTGTGATTGGTAGTGGCTGTGAGTGCTTTCTACGACCTTATTTTTTTCTAAAGTACTAATTCTACAGCAATTTTGATTTCTATTTTTTTTTAAAAGTTCACAGCCATTTTATAAAATTCACAGAACTTCTTTGAATTTATGTCTTTACAATTTCTCTGTAAAGACAAAAACCTACCGTCCAAATTTAAAAATTTTTAAAAATTAAAAATCCAAAGCCAAAGTAATAAAAACCACAGCAATATTTCTATAGTAAAAACATGAAATCACAGCACTTACCAATCAATCCCAAAGTTTGAAAGTCGGATATGGTAATGAAATAGTGGAAATGTTTTCGTTTGAAACTTTGTTTACGCATTTAGACATGTCAATTAATTTTCCAAACTATCACTGTTCTCATAATATGCGTATAAAAGGCATAGAAAGTTAGCTGGCTTTTCTCGTATATATCCTCTTTGTCCTTTTCTAATAATTTTGCGACACTTATATTTACATTTAAATTCTCAATCACACGTATTTACTCTTAATGTTTTATTTGTCCGATGCCTTGGACTAAAAACATTTTATTGTTGATAAGGAGATTTTGATTTATTAGATTCATACTTTATTCTAGGACGAGATTTAGATTATATATATGACTTTTTATAAAGCAAATTTATTTCTATATAACTACATTTAAATTCATATTCGGTAATCCAAAGTTTTAACTAATATTTTTTGCATATCGAAAGATTATAAATTTATTACATTTACGATCCACCAAAGTAAAGAACAAGTATTTCCTGGCAATAAAAAGATGAATGATTTTTAATGTAGGGAAATGGTTATTGGTAAAATTAAGAGAAAATACTTTAATATGGCATAATATTTGTTGCTTTCTAAAATTGAAAATTAAATATAACAAACCTAATAAACAAAAAAGTGTTAGAATCTAAAATTTGAAGATGAATTTCCTAAAGTTTCTAATGAAGTTTGTGATGTATTATAGGAAGAAAGTAGTTCAAGACGTTGAATTGTGAAAATGCTTACAAAAAGGTTTCTTTACATGGATTGTGTGTATACGTGGAGTTTGAAAAAAGAAAGATAATATTTTGTTGAAGACAAATGACGTTTTTCGTTAAGCAAAAGAGTTTTGTTTAAAGAGGAAGTGTAACTTAGAGAAAAATATGAAATTTCTTTACATAGAAATGAAAGTTTATTAAAATGCATTTATGTGAACTTGGAGAGCAAGTTTATGGTTATTATAAAAAGAGGGTATGTGCCTTATGAAAAGACAAGCACCCATAGATTAAAGTGAGAGATAATTATTTTCATTGTGTTCTTGTTAAGTGTTGACATTGTGTTGACGTAGTGTCTGGCGGAGTGTTCAGTTGTACTTGGTGTTGTGACATTGGTGCTAACGTTATATATGGCAGTGTTGTCCGCTGTGTTGTGGTGATCAAGTTGTGCTTTGGTGTTGACGTGCTCGTTAGTATTTTTAGTGTGTTCTAGGTATTGACGTACTCGGTGACGTATTTGGTGAAGCACTCGGTGACGTACTTTCAGAGATTTAGAGGTTGAAGTCTAGACTTAGGGAGAGTATAGCTTAGGGTTAGGTTATTCTGATAACTCTGGGGGAGTTTAGCTAAAGTGAGATTGCCTTGAAAAGTTCATGCTATAGAAAAGAGTGGTGACTCAAAAAGGTTGGACTTGTATTACGCGTTTGCGGATTGTTGTAATTTTCTTTCTCATTCTAGTGGATTCGGAATCTGGACGAGGTTCGGAGATGTAAAAAACAAACCCCGTTAACATTTACTTTTTGTTCAATATTTTTCGACTCATCCGTGCTTACAAAACTGACTCCACTTTGCTATGTGAATTTAAATAGTAATAACCAGATTTAAAATCCATAATGTGTTTTTTTTATTTGTTAAGAAACTCATGATCCGCAAATTCCCAAGTATAAATAATATTTTTAATTAGATGAAAAAGTTTTAGATCTATCTAAATTGTTGTGGGTTTTAAGACTTTAAACTATTCACATTAGCGATTAGTTGAACAGAAATTAGATACTTTTAGCATTAAATTCATAATAAAGTTTTTTTTGCAGTTGCAAAAGAAAGTTTTTTTTGTGTAAATTATTTAAGAAATTCAAACATTTTATTCAAATCAAAGCATACATATATAGGACTAAGACACATTGATATTGTGGGTTTTGTACGGACGTTAGATGTATATCCTGCTGTGAATTAAGCAGCAAATGTCAGAAACATCATTCTTCTAAAATAAATTTATTAAATAGCACTTTTCCACATAATAAATTTAGTAGAAATATCGTGAAACGGTTTTATAAATATCCCGTATATGTGGGATGGTGTGAACCGTGTGTTGCATATACCAAATCAACATCATGTTAAATAACAACAACAGTTTTTTTGATATGATTTAGCTTCGATGCTGCATTCCATATTTAGTTCAATTACGGATGTTATGTCAATGACAGTTTTCATTTTTTTTTGTTACACCGGTTTTTCAAAATTTTAATGTAAATTGATTTGATTAAACCTAATTTTCAATAATAATACGTTGCGTATAGAAACTAATCACATATTCATGTCGGCTATTGGATTCTTTTAGTTGGACCTAAGCGGCTGGCTAGGTACCAATAAAAATGTAAATATTTACCTTTTCTAGTTTCTACCCTAACTTCATCTATACTTAAATATTTTGACTTCATCTCTCTATAAAAGAAAATCGCAAATGTAGTTGTTTATTTTGACTTGGTTTAACTATTCCACTTGGTTTTTAAAGTTCGACAGAGTTAAATTACATTTTATATAAACTTGTATATTATATTGTTTCAATGGTTATTTATTTTTAAATAATCTTTTATTCCTTAATTTTAAATATGTTTTTATTTAAATATAGAAATTATAAAAAAAAAAATATTTTTGTGTGTTTTAGTTAAAATATGTTAATCTGGTAAACATCAATATGTTAACAACCTATAACAAATCAATAAATTCAAATAAAAATTTAATCACTTAAGTATTAACAAACTTTTTATTTGATTAGTTTGCTTTAGTTTTGCATTTGTCGATGTACACTTTGATAATATATGTATATATAAGTTGATATATAAGTTGATATAAAAACTATATATATTTGTAAATATAACTGGTTCATTTTTATCTGTGTGATATATAGTTTACTTAATTGTGATATATATGAGTTATTAGTTATTAATATATTTCAAATTTTTTGCTAAAAATAAATAATTCTATAGAACAATTATTTTAGTGATGATATAAGAGTAATTAGTCATTATTATACTTAGAAAACATTGCCAAAAGATACATACATATATATATACATAGTTTAAGGAAAATTATACATGTCACAATTAAATCAATACAATGTCATATTTTTCATAAGCAATGTTATCTTTTTTTAATGAGAACTAGGATAAGACCCGCGCCTTGCGCGGGATTAAGTTATTATTTTTATTATATTTTGGAGAATGAAACAATAGTTTGGCTTCATTTGGATTACGGGTGTTCAACCCGGATATCGGGTTGGTTTCGGTTCGGTTCGGTTTTTTTCGGTATTTGGTTAGTAAAATATAACTACTATTCTAAATGCATATTTACTTTGACTTTAGTCTTTCACATACTTTTGAAAGATTTCAACTGGACGACTAAATTGATCAGCCAATCTTGTTGCTTTAAATCATTAGTGTTTATATATATATATATATTATTTAGTTTGAATATTTATTAAATAAAAATTCATATGCGTTATATTTTATGATCATTTGTAACTTATTATAACAAAAAAATAATCTATTGATCACAAAATTTTCAGAGTGGGAATATTCAAATTTCTAATAATATATAGACTTTTTGAAAAATTCAAATATAACATATAAGAAAAAATATAAATGTTTTTATTATATATTTAATGTGATTTTTTAATATCTTTCAATAATATAAAATTAAAAAAAAGAACTAAGATACCAAAATTGTTATCAAATATTTATTATTCATAATAATTAATTTTCATATATACGTTAATCATATTAGGTAATTTCGTAGCTTCTAATTAAGGAAAGTGCAAAAAAAATTTTGGTAGATTATTTATCAATTCGATAGTTAGTTTAATAAAAAATATAATGTAAGTCAAGATGGACCAACCTATTTTTCTAAGAATAGTATATTTTATATAGTCATTTATTAAATGAGAATTTATAATCATACAGTTCTATGATCATTCATATCATTTTATAACTGAATATTTAAATCATCGATAACAAAATTTTCAATGTGAAATCTTTAATAAGTTTATAATTTATAAATGTTTTTGAAAATTCATTGAAAGTTTTAATATTAAAATATTTATGTAATCTTATGGTATATAGTATAATCTATATATATATATATAATATATATGTTTTATTATTAAATGATATTTTTTACTCATATGGTTTTAAAATCATGTGTATCTTCTTATAATAAAAATGTTAAACCATTGATCATTAATTTTTAACATAATAATTTTAATAGTTTTAGTCATTTATTGTCGTTTTTAAAAATTCAAAATATAACATATACGAAAAAATCTAAATTTTATTTTTATAGCTAATTTGATTGTTTAATTTATTTTAATAATATAAAATTAAACAAAAAATGATGGAGGAGATATACATTGTTATCAAATCTTTATTATTAAACTCATTAATTGTCATATATATATTAGTCATTTATGGTAATTCCGTAGGTTTTATTTAAGGAAAGAAAATATCATATCATATCATTATATCGTATAGTTTGACCAACTTATGTATCTAACAACATATAAAAATCGAATGTGGACCTACTTATTTTTCAATTGAATGTAATTGAGTGCCACCTATGCATTAGGGCCTCTTTTAATTAATACAAAATTGAGGTTACATCTTTTCAAATGTTCCTCAATTAATATATAAGAGATAAATATAATCGTGACACATATACAAATCACTCCACAAATAATGTTCAGAAGATTTGTCAGTAATAGTTGATGTTCATAAATTATTTTTCTCAGCAAAATCCTAATTATTTTCATCTTTTGTAAGCATATTCCGATGTCGCTGTTTCGTCATGACTCATGTGTAAACAGAGAACCACGTAGCAGTACACTGGTTATCAGCCAACTCGCTCGACCCATATTATCTAAGCTCAAACATTTGTGGGCAATCCAGTTCACACATATCTAAATAGCCAGTTATATACGATATTGTTGAACAAATTAAAGAATGATTTAATCTTATTACTAATATAACTGAAACATGATTAGTGACCTTAAAAGTGATGTGGAAGACTAGATCGAGATTTGATCGCATCCTAGGCCTTTAGGTTAGAGGACCACACTCTCTGACAGTTTCAGTTCTTATTCTTCGTATATTTTTTCTTCTCCGCATCCTATTACTGATTACTACTATCTTATATATTAAAACAGAATTCACAACTTTGATTCATGTGTGATTTTTTTAAAAATGGACCTAATGAACCTATTCCTAGAAAGTCATATTACATTTAATCTCTAATCTTATCATTTAAATTTTGGGCCTACTGACATTTTTTATTGGGCTATCAATAATTAGATTTAACCAATAGATGATTCATTAGATTTATGGATAATATAAATTAAACAGATATAATTTTAATGTTATAATACTATACCTTGATATGATAATTATTTAAATATTTGTTGATGTTAACTTTTAAAGTTATAAAGATTTTTTTTAAATAGCAAAAATCATATTATCTAACAATGATTAATCTTTACTACCTTTTTTTTTGACAGCATTAATCTTTACTACCTTAAACCAATGAAAACAAATTCTAAACTATATAGTTTATTTTAAAAATTAAACAAAAACTAAATGTTTAATTATTTACTCGATAATATAAATCTATGAAGCGAAAAGTTTAATTTTTTAAAAAACTTTCTAAATTTTTGAAATTTACAATATCTTTGGATATGACAATAAAATAATATTTTACTAATATTTATATATATAGTTATGATTTTAATAATGAAATAATAATCCAAAAAATATATATATAGAAGAAGAAACAAATACACGTGAAAGTTTGAAACAATCTATTCAATGAAAAAATATACCGTAAACTTATTATGTTTTAAAAACTGATAGACACATATATATTATAATATATACCAATTTAAAAGTCGAAAAAATGTTTATATAAAAATAAATAAAACCAATAACCCGCGCGGTTGCGCGGGTCGAGATCTAGTTATTCTGTAAAACTGCAGTCGTATGTGCCAAACCCTAATTAATCAGAGAATAGTCATCTTGACATACTGATTAGACTAATTATCCGTATATAATGATTAAATGTAGTCTTACAGGAATCACTTCCTGTCTTCATCTGCAGTTGATTTAGGGACACTCTCGTAAACTATTCTTTATTTTCAAACTTTTAACATAGTCAATAATTTCGAGATTAGCTATTCCTCAATGTTATTGTACACTCCTAAATCATAACCATATATATACGAATTAATTAATTTGTTTGTTTTTCCTATACATAACTAGTGCATCAAGGAAATATCATATTTCAAGTATAATAACTAGAAGTCTAAAACTGATATTTCTTTTTGTAATATATTGGATTTTATTCAAATTGATCGAAACATATATACATATATCAAACACTTTTCAAATTGACCGAAACATCTTCCACAGGAGTAAAAAGCGAGAGGTAGTTGATTAAAATGAAGAAAATATATTTTTCTATCTGTTTAACTAGCTGAATGATTCAAATATTCTTTTTTTTTTCTTTTTTCAACCTACAAGATGCATTTTTATATTCACGCTAACAAAATCATTTGTTTGTACTAATGTTTTTTTTATTTGAAAAGGCTTTCGAGTGACTTTATTTTTCAATTATTGTAATGTGATTGTATATTTCTATTTAGTTTAAAATCGGCCGTTAAGAAGTCGACAATCAAGTTATTTGAATTCCGGAAGTAGATGAAAATTTATGAGATGTCGACAATCTAGAGATATTTAAATTCTGAGAATATAGATGAAAATTGATGAGTATTTTTTTTTTAACGTCTGATGAGTATTGTTTATACATGACTCCTAGTTCGTAAGCATATGTCTTTCCATGTTTTAAGTCTGAAAATTTTGATAAATGGTGGAGTACAATGAGAAAATTTGATGGATCTTTTAACTACCGTCGGAATAATATTGTAAGCAGAATTGTTTGATGACCAAAAATAAAGAACAAGTTGTTTGATTTTCTTAAATATATGTATTTTAGTTATAATATTCATATTTGTCCAATCGTTGTATAGAATGCAGAAACATGTGTTATTAATTTCTTAACCAATCATCATTAATGCCAAGTAATCAATTTAAATTGAATTTGAGGAGGATGACAAAAAAAAATTGAATTTGAGGAGCATCATTTATAAATTACAATCGCCATGTCCTTTATGATATATACATATATTATATACCTAAGATAGCGACTTGCATTATTTAAATTAATATACATGACATGTTAAATTTATAGAATAATTCTCTATGCTAGATTTTTTTCTTTGTTCTACAACATCGATTAACATATAGTCTATAAAGTAGGTTGTAGATATATCTGTAAATATCGCTTATCTTATATATTAAAACAGAAGTCATGACTTCTTTTCATGTGTGATTTTTTTTTAGTTTGGACCATTCCTAGAAAATATCATATTTAACATAAGTTCATTATTATATCTTTTAATATCTTTATCTTTTTATTTGAAATACAAATGAATATATTTAAAATATTCTAACAAAATCTTTTTAAAATCTTCTTATAATCTTTTTAAATTTACTTTGAAAAATTAGTTAGTTTTAATTTAAATTATCATAAAATATAATTAGAAATTAAAATAGAATATAGTTTTGCCAAATTAAACGAAACTAAAAAAGATTCTAATTTAACGAATTAAACCAAACAGTTTTGGTTTATAAACGAAAATTTAAATAAAATCAAATTAATTAATTTCACAAATACATTTACTAATAATTTTTAAAGATTTTGTTAGAAATAAATATTTATTTTAATTTTATTTTTTTCAAATTTGTTTTCTAATAAAATAAAAATCATGATTTTTTTATGAATGATATTTTTATTTGGACCATCATTAAAATTTTATATTAAATGTATATCAGTAATGCTAATGTACATAATATTTTTAACTACTTTAATCATAATATCTTTTATATCTTTTAATTTTAAAAAAAAAAATTCTAACAAATCTCTTGAAAAAGATTATAATTAGATCTTAATTGTCATAAATTGAATATAAATATTTTCAACTAATTTTGCAATTAGTAATGAAATATTACTAAAAGAATAAGATTATATCATATTTTATGAATTTTATAATAATATATATCATTTTAAAATAAATGTTATATTGAAAAAAATATGATAAAATTATTTTAAATTGATAAGTTAACATATTTTATTTTCATTAATATAAAATATTTATGCTAAAAATATAATATGTTGGTAGAACGGGTTAATATTAGTAAACAATATAATACATGTATAAAAATTTAACTTATCTTAAACTTTTTAATATACAGTAATTTATTATATAAAATTAATAAACATTACTTAAAAATATTGCGATTTAAATTACGGATCATGATTATAATAAATTAAATACAAAATTGTTTTCATATGTGTTGTTTCATGTATTAAAAAATTTAGTTTAGTAATCAAACGCAAATTCAATAAGAAAAATATATAATAAGCAACATATATATGTGATGATTTTAATTTACAGCATGAAAACTATAAAATTATTATATTTGGCATAATTATACAAACATTTAAATATGTGAGTAATATTAAAAATATATAATAATTATGTAAAACAAATATCTATATATATAAATGTGAAAATATATACCCGCACGGTTGTGCGGGTGGAAATCTAGTAATATATTAAAGTTTATAGGTGGAGAATATATTACAAAAATATATCTACATTTTTGTTTGTATCGTTTCTAATATATTTATATTTTTAATATCCAACATTAAAAAAGTGGGTTTTGTAAAATACTATTACAAGCGACATTAACCATCTTAGATTTTAAAATATAAATCATTTACAAACGATATTAGCCACCTTTTATTAACTACCTTTTCGTAATATATTCCCCATTTATAAATACTAGATCCTTTCTCCGCGCTACGCGCGGATAATATTTTTAAATTCGTTACATTTTATTTGTATATGAATTTTTGTATAATAAATTATATATAACTAATTTTTAAATTTGTTTTTTTTATATTTTTAGTTTAAAATAAGTATTTCTATTATATATAACACAATTAACTAATAAAATATTAAGAATCAAGTCAGAGATTTTAGAGTTATGTAAAAAAATATAATTATGTATAGAACATAAATTATCTTAGTTAAAAGATCGGAATCTCATCTCGAATAAATTCAAGAAAAGAAAAAGTACTCCAATAACCTACTTAAAATATAAAACCCCCTTTTCAAAAAAAAACCTACTTAATAATATTTTTTACGTGTAATAGTTGAAAACTGATAATTGAATATCGATCTAGAATATTATTTTAATATATCTAATGGTAAAATATTAATTGTAATAAACAAATTTTGAATTTTGTAATATTACATAAATTAAACGTCTTTAAGATCTAAAATCTATTTTATTAACATAATATATTTTTATTCATTTATTATTTTGACGTTACAAAATATTGATTTAGTTTTATTTGTATATTAATTTTTTAATAATTTATTTTCTTTTTAATTAATTATAAAATTATAAAGAATATAATATATTTAAAATTATTTATTTAAATATATCCAAATATGATGTCTCTTTTTTATGTGTGTTTGCGTTGAGCAAATTTTATTTGTAGTTTGTATATTTAATAACACTTTGTTGTGTGCCGTTCTATGGTTTTAATAAATGTGTTGTCATTTTATTTTTATTACACTAACATGATTTCTTAGTGATCAGTGATAATGTATTTTTAACGTTATGTATTAAATTTTATCGTATATTTTATAACTCTTCATGTTGACACTTTTTTTAGAATCATTTTAATTAGATAATAGATTTAAAGATGCAAATAAAACTGTGTATGTTGTAAATTAAGACTTTTTAGTGTAACTGAGCACTATCAATTATGGAAATTATATTATGATTTTACTATATCTTTTTTTCTGTGTATATTTTTTTGTTTTATTTTGTATTTTTACAATTTTATTGCCTTATTCTTTAGTTACAAAGAATTGCTATTTCCATTTTTTGTTTCATATACCTTAAAAGTCTTCGGTTGATTTTTATTTGTTTTTTTTCTCCAATTACAATGTAAAGTCCGACCGTTTCTTTTTTTGGAGCAAACTACTAATATCATAAGATAGAAAATCTTTAAACTCCAAGAATAGAGTGAGTATTTGTGCTAGAGAAAACTTATTTAGTCACTAATATGGTGAGATATTATAATATTATAAAGTATGGACATAATTAAGTTGTTGTCAATTGATTCTATATTTGTGATAACTGAAAATACATCTTTACGTCTTCCTTACATCATCCTTAATTGGTTTACGGTTCGATCATTTCTAATATACTGAGGGTAACATAATATTAGATGTTGATTATCTCCTTCCAAATAGGAATGCACAGAATGAGAGAAATTTAAAGTGATATCATTTTACAATTTTGTCCTCATATCTATATAGAGTTAGTTTATAGATTACTCTATTTGTTTCAAAATGTAACCAGTTAATTAAAATATGTAATATTTAAAAGTCATTATTTTAGAAAACTGTCATTTAATATATTAATTTAATCAATTACACAGTAATTTACATAATTTAATTGGCCACACAATATCCAATAATTATAAAGTTACATTGAAATATAAAAATAATTTATATAGTGAAACAAAAAAGACTTTCAAACCATTATATTATAAAGCAAAAGGAATATTCAAATTATATTGAAATATTAGAATAGTAAGAATCAGAAAAGCTGAAATTTCAACGTCGATCATTTATGTCGGTCATGTCTTAGACTAACTCCAATGTATTCATCTATTTTTTTTTCTAAGAATGAGGGGCAAAGAGATTGATCGAGAAAGTTTTTTTAGTCGAGCCTTCTGAGATGATTGAAATTTATATTTATGCCAAAGTTTAAGATACAACGAAAATAGGATTTTTATTTGAATACCATCCGTTAACCAGTTTCATGTAAATAAAAAATATAATTATATTTTCCATATATTTGAAATTTCATCATCTATTATTACTTTTTATTGATTGTTGGGACTTGTAACCAAATAAGTTTCTCGTCTTATTATAATTTAATAATCTATTTTTTTTTATCAAAAAATTTAATAATCTATAAGGAATGTTTTTCTGTCGCCTAATCTATATAATGAATGTTGATATAGTTCGAGTATAGATTCTTGTTTTGTGTATATCTGGAGCTAAAACCCACTATGTATTTTTGTTTATGAACTTCCAAATCCATAAATAATGAATTTTGAGAAGGTTTATAATCAGCTCAGTTAAAATGAATAAAATTCAAGTACGTTTTCAAATTACTAAAAGGAACAAAATTATTTGTACAACTAACAAAAAAATTTAAGATGATTTATTGGTAATGCAATGTGTTAGAACTTTTTTTAGGGAATTAAGAAGCTATGAGCTTTTAGCTCATCATGTTTTAGATAATAAAGCATTTAAAAGTAGCTATTTTTATGGCATTCGAACTCGTGATCTTGAAGATGCTCTCGTCTATAATGTTAGTTAGTAAGCGAGATTTGGTTTTAAGTCGACCATCGTCTTGATGCAACCAATACCACCTAAGAACAACCTAGCACCAAGGTTAGGCTCTCTAATCTTCTGCTGCAAAGCTTCATGGTAATCATTAGCCAACAAGCTACCAGCATTGCTCAACACAGCAATCACAGAGCTAATTTTCGAAGTCGAAATGGCTCTCCTCAGACAGCTCTGCAACACGTAGAACACATCGTCCACCATTGATGTGGTAAGGCTGTCCGGTACATGCTCATCAATCCTTATGGCTTTCCTCACATTCTCAATCATAAAGAACCCTTCTAGTATCACATAGAATCCCGTCACGTCCTGAATCACTTTGCTAAAGCTACCATTTCTAAACGCTTTCGTAGCTCTTGGTAACAACTCAGCATCAACTGACGTCAAAGACTTGATCTTTGACACCATGAACTCTGTATAATCCTCACCTAACTGCATCAGAGACAGTATCTCCTCCACGTAGAGCTCTACTTCTCTCGGGTCTGGTCCTTCAGAAGCACCACCAGCAAGCAGATTCAAATTTGGAGAGTTGTTGATATCAGAAGCCAACCTAGCTAGCTTCCTAAACTCCATATACTTCTTCAAGATCAACGAACCTCTAGAATCACATTCCTCTTGCAACTCACATATAGCATAAACAACACCGTCTTCTCCGCATAGCCCTCTCAAGATCTCATCGTTCTCTTCAATAGCCATGACAATGTCCTTAAACAAATTAGTTAAACATCCAACGAAGTTCCCTTGCTCGACTCCTTGCTCCATGAGCTCAACCACATTCTCATATTCCATCCTCCCTCTCATCGCAATCACCTTCTTCAAGTAACCAACGTAGAGCTGTAAACCTTCTTCCTCCCTCCCCAACAGAGAGTACAGTCTCACGAATCTCAAGATCGTTGGATGATCTCTTTGATCTATAGCCGCCCAGAGCTTCTTCTTCGCAATACCTTCGAGCTGCTTCTTGGATTCAAAAAGCTGCTCTCTCTGATCAGAACCAGAATCCTTATACTTCGAATCGATCTGGAGAAACCTCTGCACGAACTTCGCAGCGGACTCGTAATCCTCCGAATCCAAAGCCGTCTTCACTCCTTCGATGCAATTCCCTCGCTCCACGATCGCGTCGATGCGGGAGAGAGTCACATTGACGCGAGTCTGAGCGAGATCAAGCTCACGCACCTTGCCGCGAGATCGCAGGTCAATCTAACGTTCCCGAGCATGTGATCGGCGTCCGCCTTGACGATATCGATCTAAGAAAAACCAAAAATTCTAAAAACTTGAATTAATTATTTTACTTTAAAAAGATTTGAGATTTTTGTATCTAATCAGGAAGAAAGGCTAAAATACATACAACCATAAAGCAATCTAACTCAGAGATGAATTGAAAATTAGAGTTCCATGAGAAAGAGACAGTTACGCTATGATCAGCAACCCAATACACCGGTTTCTTTTTGGATCCATAGAAGTTGAAGAGTTTGTAAATTGACACTTGCCTTTTGGTTTCATCACCATGGCTTGAGCTTAGAGCTGTTCTAGAGTTTTGGTTTGTAGAAAGGAAAGAAGGACAGTATATAAGAAGGAGAAAAAGAGGGAGGTGAAACAAATTACAGGTGCAAAGAAGAGAATTGATTGATTGATTAGGAGTGACTTGATTAGAACTGAGTTTGTATAATCTTCAATCGGAGAAGACGAACTGTTAGAAGTTAATACGATCATCCTTCGTAGGTTTGTTTTCTGAATGAGGTCCATTTGGACAATAACAAATTAATTGAAGCCCAAAGATAGAAATCCACCCTGTGAAGTCTATCTGATGTGTCAAAAAACTTGTTTTTGATTGGTTGATTTTTTAATCCGACGTGGCATGCTTCTCTAAGGCTTATATTGTGCTTTTAGTATTGTATATTGATATTACCAATATAAATGGACAAACAGAAACTCAAATCAGTTGGCAGATAAACTAGCGAAGCAGGGGATTCATGGAGATGTGTCCTACTTATATTATAACTATGTACCTTGCTTTCTTAATTCTGTATTACACTGCGACTTTGTAATCTTTATGTCATAATAAAATCATGCAAGTGTTTAAAATAATAATATATTACCAATATCGTGGCACCAAAAGTCCCTCCGATGAACCGAATCTCCTAAGAGCATTTTCGTTTGTCTGGATATGATGTTCAAATGTATTATATTCTCTACTTGTGGCAGATGGTTATCTAGGCCATCTATTAAGTCCATTAACATTCAATATTGGCTTTAAGAGATGAGACTTCAAATTTATGCAAATATATGTAGAGACATAATTAAGGATGATGTCAGGAATCAGGAACATGATCAGAAGAAGTTTGGTTCTGATTTAGAAGGTTAAACCAAATGGAGTGAAGTATCATATGAAACACATCGTATCTTCTAGGTTTAGTGCTCCACAAGAAATGTTTCTGAACCATCTTTACGTTCATCTGCATCTTCAGATATCTCCTCATTGGAATCTCCAATAGTATCTCCTTAAGCCGTGGAATCTCCTTCTCCGGCACAACCACAGAGAACGCAGACCAATCAAGCAACTCGCTGAACGGCAAGACGAAGTTATCAGCGATGACTAATTACGGGTACGCACTCGTAGTATATAGCCTCATCGATTCGTGGACTGTTCACTTCGTAACCCATTGGACATAGACATTACTTGCTCGACTTCATGTGTTGCACGTAAGTCGTTTGCACCTAAGCCTAGAATTCCCGCGGAGGGACTTTTGGTGCCTCAACGATTCGTGGACTGATCTTTCGAAAGTCTTATAAGAATAACAAACTATAAAAATGTTATTTATTTCCTCCTCTCGTGTACTTTTACAAACTATGATATTATTGATGAAAACTTCAGAATGCACTTTTGGTGACGAATATGAACCGTATCCTCCTTAATGAAGTAAAAACACTTGATGATTCTATTATAGACCGTATGTATCATGTTGAAACTTGAAAGATGCATCTTATAATCGAGAGAAGCGAAATGAAATAATGTATCTTAGAAATCTGGTGATAACTTGAAGCCCATTATAAATGGGTAATGGGCTTTTATTTATATAATTATCTGCCCAATTTATTTTTTCAGTGCTTTACTGGATTTAAAAACCCTAAGTTCCTTACTTTAAATCAGTGACAATTCCTACCTTGCGCCGGTGGTTTGCGGCTCTTCGAAAATGGGTAACTCGTTCTTCTCGTCCTTCGTTTAGATCCATTATTCCTCTTTTCTTTTTTTAGCATCAATGTTTCTGTTCAAATGATGTATGTTCTATGGATCTGTTATTGCGAACACTTGGTAGCCTAATGATTTTTTGGTGAACACTAGGTGCGTACAAGTATGTGTCTGAGCTATGGAGGAAGAAACAATCCGATGTGATGAGGTTTGTGCAGAGGGTGAGGTGCTGGGAGTACAGACAGCAGCCTTCCATTGTCCGTCTCGTCAGGCCTACTCGTCCCGACAAGGCTCGCCGTTTGGGTTACAAGGCCAAGCAGGTGACTAGTTGTGCCCTAATCCATAGTCTTTTGTTTAGTTATGCTGTCTGAAAATGTGACTCTTGTTCTAACTGTTAAGAGTGTTATAATATTCTCGTTGCTTTAGTCACAACATTTATTTACTTATCTAGTTGGGATGTTAATCTATGTTAGGGCTTTGTGGTGTACCGTGTACGTGTGAGACGTGGTGGAAGAAAGAGGCCAGTCCCAAAGGGTATTGTGTATGGTAAACCCACAAACCAGGGAGTTACTCAACTCAAGTTCCAGAGGAGCAAGCGTTCTGTTGCTGAGGAGCGTGCTGGAAGGAAACTGGGCGGTCTAAGAGTCGTCAACTCCTACTGGCTCAACGAGGTTCTATCTCTCTCACTCTCTTTAATGTGCATTACTAGGCTTATCTGTGTGTGTATAGATAGATATTAACTTCCATATATTGGTTTAGGATTCGACGTACAAGTACTACGAGATCATCTTGGTTGACCCGGCACACAACGCTGTGCGTAATGACCCGAGGATCAACTGGATCTGTAACCCGGTGCACAAACACCGTGAGCTCAGGGGACTTACATCGGAGGGAAAGAAGAACAGAGGACTGCGCGGAAAGGGTCACAGAAACCACAAGAACCGCCCGTCTCGCAGAGCTACGTGGAAGAAGAACAACTCTCTCTCCCTTCGTCGTTACCGTTAATTTGCCTTTCTGCTATCATCATCATCTTCTCAATTATTTTCTCTGCATGTTGTTGACTTTGTGTTTTTGGAGACAATACAATTGCGTTCGAATTACTATTTTTAAGAAAACACTTTGTATTCCCTTCCCTTGTCCACTTTTGAAAGATCACTTGAGAATATGTTCCTTCATTTTCAACCCAATACGAACGTTGATCATCCTTCTCTCAGACTTCAACAAAAGCTTCGATATTATTTATCATGGATAAAAACACATTATTCCATTGTCAAGACCGCGAGTTTACTGCATATTCAGTACTGTTCTTAAAACATTTGTTGTTACGTTAATGTATCAGTGGAAACAGGAATGCGTACATGGCATTATCCACTAAACTTAAAAAATCTTATACAATCTTTCAACCAAAGATAAATGGTTATGTTGCACAAATAGAATCAAACAAAGAAGATTGACGAGAAAAAGGACCTCACATTTCTTGATTTATTTAAATCTAATATCGAAAGATCTTTTACAATCCCATGTCAGAAACAAGAACAATCATGTCCATATCACTCAATATGTCATCATCCTTGTCAATCCAGTTTGAATTCACTGCAGTCTCTAAGCTTTCTAAATCAAAACTTTGTTCCTGCAAAGTAAAGATGCGTATCAGATTTTTACTAGTACCAATCAATGAAGATGATAAAACACCATGGATTCGCCAGCTGAATTCGATCCAACACCCAACGTAAACTGAACCTTTCAGTATCTAAGCAATTTATTTACGTCTCTTAAATAGAAGGGGCACTATTCTAATTCATTTCACTGACTTAATTCAATAAACTTAGCTTATAAAAAAAACAACCACAAGGAAGAAACACAATACAACTGACTCCAGTTTCAGATCTTAGATGAGAAGTGAAGGGGAAAAGCAGACCTACGTCTGTTTAGAGTAGGAAGACGAGGAAGGGACGCGCTTGTTGCGGAACATCATGTAACCGAGTGGTAATACGACGCCGATCATCATCACCGCCGATCCGATCAAGTAACGTAACAGACTCGGAGGCTCCACTTCCATCACCGTCTTGAACTGCGACAAAGATGAGTCGGGATCAGCTAATATAATCTGAGATCTAGATTTTTACACTCTCAAACGAGGAAATTTTACCGGCATTATAACGTCGGAGAAGAGGATTTCCGCCTTTCGCCGGTGACGGACCAACCTTGGTTGTAGAAGAAGAGAGATCTAGACTTCACTTCTCTCTCCGGTCAGGCGACTCTCTTTTGTTCCTTCCTCTCTCTCTCTGCGCATTTGTAAATTCACCAAAATTAAACCGAACTAAACCGTAAAATTGCCCGATTTTAATTATATAATTTTTTTGGAGCAATTATAAAAATAGATGCAGAGATCCTGATGTTTCTGAATCCGATCAAAACTTAAATATATAAAATTCAAAAAACTCAAAAATATCCAAAGCACAACTCAAATATCATTTTTTTTTTGCTAAGAATGTTAATATCATTAAATAGTAATGAAAAAAATTACAAGTGGTGAAAGGTTCAGTTTATGTTGTGTGTTGGATAATTTGGTTGTATAGACTTAAAATAAAAATAAAAAAGCTTATAGAACATAATAGTTGCTCTTCTTTTAGCATTGATTAAATTGAAGTGAATGTTATAATTTTGATGGATAATAATTAGAAAAAATTATTCACAATTTTTTTCTTATTTATAAACGAACAGAGCTTCACTCGAAGAAATATGATTTTGATGAACACTAAATATGGAATAGTGATAAAACTTTTCTTTCATACTTTTCTTTTTTTTTTTTCAATATTTCGAGCTTTGATTTTAATTTTGGATTTGATTATTTCATCTGAAGGTATAAGCGTTTTTATTTTATTTTTTTCTTTTATTTGAAAATATAATATATTTTTAGTAAATGACTAGATGACAATATGACTCTAAAATTTATATAATATGATCCCAAACTAAATAATTATGTTTTGAACCGAATAAACCAAAAACCGATGGTATATGAACCGAACCGAAGTAAATATGGATTTAGAATGGTAGTTATATTTTACTAACCAAATACTGAAAAACCAAAAAAATCGAAACCGAACCGATATCCGGATTAAACACCCCTAGGCGGAAGTGATAAAGAAGATTATTGAGAAAATCCTGACACGCTCAAGTTCAACGTGATAGCCATCTCTAAGAGAACCTGAGCTGCTCTTAAGAAGCATAAGTTTATAAAATCTTGTTTCTCTTTATCCGGTTCTTGATAATCTACTTCTTTCTTGTTCTGTTCTCTTGAGATCATATCTTTTGAGAGGAATCAAATCCTTTTACTTAAAATTTCAGAGAAACAGCCAATGTAGAAATCCATAGTAGTTATTAGTTAAAGTTGCTCTCTTCTTTGTGAATAATAAAGCCCAACTATTTTTAAGGTTTCAATTGAAAGAAGAGAAAAGAGACCAAAACTTGATATGATGAAAGAAGTTGAGAAAGGAATCAAATCCTTTTGCTCAGCTCAGTTCAGCTTGGCTTTTACTAACCAACCCTCCTATTTGACACTTAAACACACAAAAGTTAAGCTCAATGGAAAAACTCTATTATTATGTATTTAATGTTAATCAAAGCTCGTCGTGGCCCTCTTCTTCTTTGGCGGCAGCTTCAGATTCAGTAGAATTGGTGGAGTCTTCTGAGCCTTTTGATTTTTCCTCCGTTGCATTCTCCTTCTTTGTTGGTTTCTCTATCTTTGGCTTCGGCTTTGGAATCCTATTCACCTTCGTCACCTGTGTATATATATTTTTATTTTAATCCCCAAATTAAATGAAAATTCCTTTTTGTGACTTTAATTATTTATCAAACTCGTTTCGTGTACCTTGTCTTGCAGAGTAAATACTTTGGCGTACACTTCATCTGACGTGAACACTGGCTTGCTCCACAGAGCAGTCCTGTGACAAGAGTTTTGTCATGTTAACTCCCTCTAATTTTAAAGACGTTAAGAGGTAAGTAAATGAAGCAACGCTCACTTTTTCTGCTCAGCTTCATTCTTCTCCAACCAGCTTTTTACTTTCTCTGCTTCCTTTGAGACCTGAATCAGAATTAACGCAATTTTAGCAGCAGCTCACCAACAATTATTAAAGAGAGCTATGTCCTTTCACTTAGATGAGCAAAACAACCTCGTTGATTTTTTCTTTTGGAAGCCAAGTTTTGTTCGTCTCCCACTCTTTTATGATCTGCGCAAAAACTCAACTCTGTTAGCTCTATCATAAGAAAACTGCCAAGTCATGTAATGTCAGTCAGCGTACCTCCTTCACTTCGGTTAGGTATTTTTGAGCGTATTCAACTGCTACGGGTCGTGCTGTAAGCTCATCCGATCTGTACAAAAATGTATCAAATGTTTTATAAGAATACTCTTTTAGCAAGCAAGCTCCCGTTCAATCAAAATATTATGAGCAGAGAACAAACCGCAAAGATATGGGACTGCCAATGGCTTTTAGTGAGTCAAGCCGCTCCTGAAACTCTGTGGCATTAGCATCCTCACCGTCCATGTAAAGCCAATCTTGCACCTGAAGCACACCAGACACCCACTCAATGTCACACGCTTGCACTCATCATGGGAACTCAATGAAATGGTATACATATAGTTCAAAATAAAATTGATACTTGCCTCATCAAGCTTCTCAACAAACGCCTTGCGCTCTTCTTGGGTGGAAATCTTTTCAAATTCAGGTGTTTCTAGCTGTTAAACCAAAATAAAACCAAAGCATTGAGTATTGAGAAGAATGGCAGCTAGAGACAATATAGTGTAGAGAAAACGAAGACTATATAGCAGCAAAAGAACAGTGATGTAATGGATATAGGGATCTATATAAAGAACACTCACCTTCTCTTTGGTAGCATATATATAAGATTCAAGGTTGTTCTTTAACTCGGCCGTTCTTCTTCTTTCCTTATCTTTCTTGTCCAAGGCTTCTAATTTTGTCTTAGCTTCAGCAAGAGACTCTTTCGTAAAAGGTGCTCCAGGTCCAACAGTTTTCTCAACTACCTACAAGTCATATATATTCGAAGATAATTGGTTAGTGGTGATGATAGTTATTAAGAAAATCTTGGAAACAGTAAGCCAGAATACACACCCTTCAGAGGAATCCTAAATGTCCGCTTTTTCAGCTTTTTTTCTGTCCCCAGGTCTACCACAGCTGGTTCTTCAGCAGTGCTGTTTCCAGCATCAGCTTGTAGTTCCTCTTTATTTTCTTGTGAATTCTCGTCAGAGGCAGCTCCAGTAGACGCATTGCCTGTTGTTGAGGTTGTGTTACTCTCGATAGTCACGTTCTTCTTTGGAACTTCTACCCATTCTGTGATTTCAATGACAGCGTCTCCCCGATCTAGACTGAGAACCCCACTTCTACTTAGAGAGAAATGCAGATTTGCCTTGATAGGTGCTGACAGATTCCGGGAAGAATATCTGTCAAGATCAAAAAGTTTTATTTATTGGAAAACCATTGTTCTCTGTAAACGGAAATCATCATAAAAAATGCAAACTGTAAGCTCTTACTTCTCAGTTGCATCCGTCAAACCAGAAACAGAATACTGCGCAAACACCGGGAGGTAATCCTGGGGGTAGGATATCCTCGGACTCATAAGCAAGTGACACGTCAAATCTTTGTCAAGGACAAATGTTCTGAACATCTGTGAAAGAATCAGGTACATAGAATTATTACAAGACATACAACACAGTGCTAAGCTTCAAAAGGTTGTGAATGTAATAATGTACCTTGCTGGGTAGCTTTTTCATCCGTGGTACGAGTTGTTGCTTTGTGCTCTCATCTTTCTTGACATTAGGACCTTCCAACTCAACTAGAAATCCATATGGGGAACCATCAACTATACCTAGCCTACGTTTCAATTTGATTCCATCGCTCAAGTTAGCAGCATGTAGCGCTGAGCCGAGGACAATAGCCTCATCAGCATCCAGATGTTTGTCTAGATCTTGCTTCCCAATAAATTCCTGTATCGTGCTCTGTAATTATAAAGAGAGGGAAAATCAGATCAAAAGCGAATAATCCAACACCTTTGGATGTAGAAATCGAATTGATTTGCTTCAAGAGCATGAAAGTTTACCTGTAGTTTGGGGACTCTAGTAGCTCCTCCTATTAGCTCTACTGCATATATATCATCCATCTTCAAACCTGAATGCTTGAGAATATCTTTTAAAGGTGTAAGAGACCTTTCCCAAAGATCTTTACAGAGTTCCTCAAACTTCTCACGGGAATTGTGCTCCTGAAAGAAAACGCAAGTTAGAATTCAATGCGCATCACAAGGTTCGGCGAGCTGGAAAAATACGGAAATCTTGATATAATTTAGTTTATACCTGAAATCACGATCATCATGGAGAGATTCAACAGATATTGGAGCCCCAGTGTTTGCACTCAAAATTTCCTTTGTACGTTTTGACTTGTTTCTTTAATTTAGCCATTGCTTTAGGGAACTTCCTCACATCAACTCCATATACCCAGCTGCTTGTTAAACTCATCTGCAAAGTACTCTACCAAGCGCATCTCCATACTCTGTCTCTGTCCTCCAAGTCCCGAGTCCCATCTAACATCCTTGACCTACATTCAAATAATTACATCTAATCATTACCAACTGAGACCAAACTGAAAAATTAACATGATAAAACGGAGCTTATGTCACACATACTCAAAAACAAAAACTGTATATTAAGACCATAATTTACCTGAAATTGATTGACAGAAACACAGTCTTGCCAAACTCCTTCTCATTGTAAGCAGAGTATAGACAAGGGCAGCATATGTACTACTCGAACCCATGTCATAAATATAACATGTCTCGACGCATTCGCGAAATCCTTATCAATCCCATACTGCAAAGCTGCACCGAATGCTCATGAACCAGGGACAGAACATTAACCCCCCCAAACTGAGAAGCCTGGATCAAACCCCGTCTCTCCGCTTGCCCAAAGTAAGGTGGAACCGAAACAACCATATCCTTCACCGGGATCTTCGCATGGAACTCAGCTAAGTCAGACCCATACCCCAAGATCATAGCCAACAACCCTCCTCCACCGAGTAAACAGTCGTCCCATCATCAATCTCTAACACCAACCGCTCCTCTAGAATCCTCAACGATATCAAACGGCAAGTACACAGAGTCGATAAAATCCTGACATGCTTGAAAGGCTTCCCAACCATGTCCCGAAGCTGTGAATAAACTTTATTAGGGTAACGAGCCGTGATCCCTGCAGCTTCCTCGCCTAGTAACCTGTCACCGGAGTGGAACGCCACCAAACTTGGGGATTTCCTCTTGGACATCTCGTTGATGGCTACAGAGATCGGACTCTGCCCACGTTTGATGTTAACTACATACAGCGACTTTCACCCATTCTGAACAGATCTACGCTTGCAACAGCTGATTCCGATGGAAGAGGGAGTACAGAGAGCAATGACAAGAGCAACACTATCACGGTACACATCTTCTTCCTCATATGTTCCTATCGTTAACTAAAACACCGAGATTAGAGCCGCACTTCCTCTGCAGGATAACAAAAAACGAGTCAATAACCCTAGAAACGAGAGCAAATCCCCAAAAAGAACTACGATTCGATTTCGAATCTAAATCGATCACGGCCGATAAGATACACGATTAATCAGCTCTAGAATAGACTAAGTACTACCAACGCAGAGTAAAACTAATGAAATCGAAGACGAAACGTTAAGATTAAGCAATGTTATCAGGAACATTCGTGGAAACTTCGAATGCACGGAGAGAGATTGTAATCAGGGCGTGTGAGTTAAATCTAAGATAGTTTGATGCGATCATCAGTGATTCGAGAGTGTGAGGCGAAAGCTACATACCAGTTTCCGAGCTCCGATCGCATCCGATCGCATTCTACGGCGGAGATCGATTTGCAGATTCAGAGGTTTTCTCGAGAAAACTAAAGTGAACAAACGGAGACGAGAGAGTGTATATATTAACGGAGAAGAGAGTTATCAAAGGTGTTTAATAAAAATCAAATGCTGAGGTGGATCTGTGATTCTGAGATACCACCAATTGTAGTAGTCCACGTGTGAATATTGACACGTGTTGATATGTTAGACGCTTAGTGTGTTGGTGATTACGCTTTGTTGTAGAGTGGTAGGCCGAGAAGTTTGGAGTGTTGTTTGGTTTAATCCAGGTGTAAACCTCTGTTCTAATGAGAGGTTTAGCCAAAACGCTGGGCCGTTGTTGTTTAACTTTGAAGAACACAGAGGCTGGATTGGGAACATAGACAAGACACATTTGAATGTAATTCCAATAATTTTCATCAAAATTGGGCAATCTTAAGACTAGACCAAAATAAAATAATCAAACTGAGTTGATTACAGATCCAAATAATTTTTCTTTGATTCTAAAATGAAATACAAACAAAAAAACTCATCAGGGAAAAAACTTGATTTTACAATTAGGGAATACAAAAAGACAACTGGTTTAAAAAAAGAAAAAAAACCTATTTTGAGGTAATAACATAAGACAAATACAAGACAATACATAGTTTAGGTGGTGTGTCACAAAATCAGAAGGAAAGAGAGAGAGGTGGGTTCTATGTATGCCTATTCGATAGAAGTATCTATAAACACTGAAGCAACAAGCAACTACCTGGTAAGCTCCTATACCTCTTTCTCTCTACATGTTTGATTGATCAATCTCCATACAACAGCTGAAACAACATTGCCACTTTTCTTATTAATTATTAGATTTCTACGTAGATTTTCTACTGTTGTAATGTTATATTCTCCTTCAAAGTTTGGTTTGGATTTTAACCTACCTGGTAAACAGTAAAATCCAGCGACCTGCACTGTCTGCTGAAAAAAAACCAATTTACTAATCCAGGGAAAAA